>NC_067467.1:775000-870143 GCF_025434085.1 Hippocampus zosterae
TGTGCAGTTGACAAGAGATGAACCCACCTTTTGGCAGAAGACGGGGATTTGGCCACAATCACAGCATTCCTGTAGTCGGGGATCTGGAAGGCCAAATTATGTGGAGAAGACCACACAAAAAAATAAATAAGTCACAGCGCCCCCATCAGGCATCGCCTCAAAAACGCACACGCAGGCCGAGACCCCAAAAACACCTCTTTTGGAATTTGATATCAATACCACCAGGACACTTTAGTGGCAGGCATGTCCAAAGTCCGGCCCGGGGGCCAAATCCGGCCCGCTGTCGAATTTCATCCGGCCCTCGGCCCCCGTCATAAAATCAGTGCCGTCTGGCCCGCAGGTTGGGCGCAATGGAACACGTGTTGCATTGACTGAGGTCTCGTCGACTGGGGAGTGATGTTTCATAGAGTACTGCTTCCCTCTAGTGGCTAAATGAGTAATAGCATTCACTAAATGAGTAATAGCATTTAGACACTAGAGGGCATCACTCACGAGTTAACAAGACATCACTCCGTGTTTATATTGACTGATATGTCATATTTCAAATTCCTGTTTCAAATGAACCAAAAGAAATTCTTGAGATTGTTGAAATTAAAATAAAAATGGAAATGTGAAACAGACTGGCTTACTAAAATTTGTTGAACAATATTGTTGTTCAATGTAAAGAATGTCAGCCAAGGTCGGCCCCCCCGACATTTTACCGCACAAAATCTGGCCGCCTTGGCAAAAAGTTTGGACACCCCTGCTTTAGTGGCACAATAAGTCAAATTTTACCTCTTCTTGGATGTACTGCAACAAGAAAGGCGACGCTCTCAGGTTGTCTACTGGGATATTGAAAAAGCCTTGAATCTCCTTCTGATGGAGGTCCATGGTGATCAGGTGCGTGAGACCTAACACGACACCAACGTGCAAAATCAATCTGCCCCCCCGCTAGCCGTCGCGCGGCGCAAACGCACACGACTGACCTGCTTTGCACATCATGGAGGCAATCAGCTTGGAGACGATGGAGCCCCTCTTTCTCATCTTGCACTGTTTACTGTAAGGGAAGTAGGGGAGAACGCCCGTGATGCTTTTTGCGCACGACGTCCTGCACGCGTACACCAGGATCAGCATCTCCATGATAGTTGTGTTCACGTCTCTGCTCGGCCAAGCGTTCGAGACAAAAGAGGAAAGATCGCATTTAGCATGAGGAAGACGTGTCGTAAATTAAATTTAGGAGTGGCTTCCTACTTGGACACGGTCTGAATCACAAAGACATCCTTCCCTCGCACGGACTCCTGGATCTGGACGCGCGTTTCTGTGGGGAACAAAAAGAGGACATGGGAAGAAGATAAGAGCGAGGCCTCCGAATGCCTTTCAGGAGTGGGCGGAGCCTCCCACGCACAAACACACAGCCCCCTCTGTGTGGGAACGCAGATGTCCGCGTTTAGAAAATATGCCCATCGACATAAAGTTGACATTTGGGAAACGTGATAGCAAGACTTTTTTTCCG
Source organism: Hippocampus zosterae (assembly GCF_025434085.1). Classification (NCBI taxonomy): domain Eukaryota; kingdom Metazoa; phylum Chordata; class Actinopteri; order Syngnathiformes; family Syngnathidae; genus Hippocampus; species Hippocampus zosterae. Next base: position 776,493 of record NC_067467.1, read on the forward strand.
TTTGTTCGTTTACCTCGGTTGGCTTCCTGGTACACCTGCACCTTGCCGAGCTCCACCCCTAATCGCCTGCGATAGAACAAATAAGAGTTAAGCCGTTAGGACCGCGGATGGATGGAAGTTGTTCAATTGTGGTTATGCCGAAGATTCGCTGGCATTTTCAATTTAACTCGTTGCGACTCGCCTGCTAGCAAGGCCGCCTCCGCTCGCTCGCGGCGGAACAAGCTGAGCAAGCGGTACGAAACGTGCAGCCAAAATATGTCTAATAATAATATTATGGCCAACAACAGCCCGCTTCATGGAAGACACAACACTGTGACGTAACGGCGGCACGGCATTCGGATGTACCGTTACGAGCATGTGCAAATATTGGACCAAAAACAAGACCAGTCACTTGCAAAGTTTGTTTTTTTTTTTTTTTAATCGGGCTACAATATGGAGTCTGATAACAAACAAGCTGTCACATGGGAAGTTCAGCTCGCTGAAGAAAAACAACTTGACCCGACCAGAATGCAAGCACAGGAAGCTTGAAGGAGGCGCCGGGATCATAAGGTCGCGTACTCACTCGGCGATCCTCTTGCCCAACTCGCGGCTGGACGGGTGCGAGTTGGCGGTGAAGATGACCAGGCCGCCCTTGGTGTGGTTCATGTCGCCGGGGTTTGGCCCACTCGTCTCCACACACTCAGGCAGAGGATCCCGAGGCACCCACGCCGCGCTGAGTCCTTCCTACACGACAGACAGAGGGGGCGGAGCAAAGACTTTTTTGTTAGCGCTCAACCAAACCACTCAAGTCGACTCCCCAACCTGAAGGGCTGTTTTCCAAACCTTATCGGGTCTCTTTCAGCGTACGAGTACCACTTTCTTCAGGCGGAGTACTTCAAGGACTTAAATATCAGTACTCGGCGATATATAGAACACAGAGACAACCCAGAAAGTTTGGGATGCGGTCTCGGATGGTTTTTCACGCTAGGTAGTGAGCTGGCCTGATACATATGGAAAAAGACTCGGGCACAATTTTGGTCTTTGAGCACAAGCGACACTTGTGAACGGGTTCGTGATGCCTGCTGCACTCCGTTAAGTGCAGTGTGACGGGGGGCCTTGGCACTCATTCGTGGGGACGTCATTTAATGGCTGACCAGTTGCGGAACTATTTCACTGCTCAAACGCTAATTTAGTGAGTGGGGGAGGGCGACTCATGCTGGACGCCAAATTGCAGCACGTTTTTAGTCACACCCCCAAAAAGCAGGGAACAAAGAAATTTGAAAGTTGAAAATTTTAGCTTCACAATTCAGAACCACAGAGTTTTTCGTCTTTGCATATGGTTTCAGCAATTATATTCAAACATGTATGAGTTATTTGGAAACAAAGCGCAGATTTCACTTGACAAGCACTACAAACTAAAAGTGAAGTTAGTTAGTGAAGTTCTCCATCAAACTTCCCGATTCAAATGATCAGGATCATTATCGGGCTTCGCAGAGCTCGATGATAAACCTTGCCAGCCTCGAGTAGGACATCCGTGTCCTTGCTTTAAGCACTCGTTAACAGTGGTAATCGCTCACAGACTCTTAAAGGCGAAACATAATTGCAATTAGATTGTTATTACAAATTTCGTTTATTACAAATGCTGCTTAAGAAGTGATTGGATAGTAGCGGTCACAAATGTGAAATGATTGAAAGCAAAGTTCATCAAAATGGTCAAAATAAAGAAATCGAAATACACCCTCCGGCTATTTTTATATTCGAGCGACGCCGAGCCGAGCATGGCAACGGGACGGACTTGGAGCAGACTGATGATACAACCTCACTAACATTCAGACAATTTCACTCATTTGTCGTTGGAGTAACCACAGTTCACATTCATGGAAATAAACGAGGAACGTCGCGGTTGGTTTTAACTGTTTTCCAGTCCACATGAGGTTACTTCCCTTCATACGCATATAACACCAAGAATACATTTATACGCGCGATATTGAAAAAAACAAAGAAGTTGTGATGCTAACGAGTTGCCTCGCGGATCTGGCAACGTCTTGTGCTCGTCTCGTGCAAATACGTTAGTCATCTTAATTCATTATCAGAGGCGCGCCATTAGCTCCTCGGTGGGGGCTAAGCTAGCTGCATAGCAACCGCGTTTTACCGTTTACATTCAACGTTTTCTCCCTGATGTAACACCACTGAGAAGAGTAAGCTATGTCATTACATTTTGTTTTAAAGACCAAAGTCAAATGATGCTAAGGCTAGCGGTGACGCGACAATGTCGGCTAACGCCAAACACGCGCCGGAGATAATGAAAGGTCTTGAATGCGCCATCGATTTGCATTTGTCGTGACCAGGTCACAGTAGTAAAAACGGTGAAACGCGAAACAAAGCGCAATTCAACTTCTTACCAGTTCGTCGGCTTAGGTTACAGTCTCAAGCAGGGTTCGATTGTTCAAGCGCCCCCCAGCCCCTTTCAACCGGTCGCTCTTTAGTCCATCTGCTTGTGGCGATTAGTTTGAGAGGACCGACAAGTTCGACCAATCACTATGGAAAAGGCAAGTGCGGAAGGCGCATTCAGGTACGCTCGTAAATGATAAATTACAGGCGGCATGCCACGCCGCCGTTTATTTGGGAGAAAGTAATAGATGCAAGCATGACTAAGACCGCGGGAGATGTTTTGCGGTTTGCGGTATAGTTATAAATCACTTCAAACGCCTTCGGGTTTTCGAGTCAAAAGGTGTGTGCTTCAGGAATGGACACTAGAGGGCAGTGTGCTTCAATGAATACAGTACTGTAATTCCTTAATGTTATTTAAGGAATTAATTCCTTAATTATTAAGGAATTATTAATTCCTTAATAATTCCTTACTGTAATTCCTCCTTTCTGACATTTTCCTTTGTTTGAAATTTTAATATCGGAGAAAAACATGTATGTTTAGAACACGCCTCGAAGAAAATGATCGTTTGGTATCGTATCGTTCGGGCTTGGAGTCCTTTTAAAGCACTAATTACCCAATGACCAACAGGTGTGCAGCTGCAGGGAGAGCTGCATGGATGACAAACATATAGCTAATGTATTTCCAAGTGTTCCAATTGCTACTTTTTTTTCTTACATAACTCGCTAGATGCGGGGGAGGCAGAGAACGGTATCCATGCACTGCTTACTGCCCACTGTTTGAACACACACACACACAGACACACAGAAAGGGGCATGACAGTTGAAAATGGTGGGTGGTTTGCACTGCACATAGAGAAGTTTCGCATTTAAATCTTGGCTAAGTGCAGGTTTGTATGACAATTAGCAGATACCGTATGAATTATTATTATTTTTAGTACTGTGTGATAAGGCACACCTTGTGTGTGTTTTCTAGTGTGTCTTCATTAGGGTCTTCTTTCATGCGATGGCCTTTGAATTATAGCACCGATGGGTTTCCAGGTCAGTGTGCGTGACGCAAAAAGTCACGTTTCCTTCAAAAGTGGCTCACTCCCTGGAAAATGCCGATTTGTAGGTCAAGGATAGTCAAGAGTCTATTTGATTGGCGAGCAGTGCCCGAGCCGGAAGTCGGGCGGGCACTTCCCCCAAAATCGATTGCGAAAGCAATAAATTAATAAATAGACGAGAAATAAAAGTATCGACCAGAACGACCAGCTCGATAATGGAGTGAAAGTGCAGTACACGTGTATATTCAAGAAACGTCTAAAGTAAGTTAAATCCCAAAGTGTAAACGTAGCGCCATCTCTGGTCTTAAATCAAATATGGAAACGGCAGCTGCGACCTCGCATGGTCGGCATCCACTCGGTTTGTCGCTGGCGCTTGCGAATAACAAGAGAAGCCTGAACGTAACACACGGGGTCGAAAATAGGCTCCGCCCCCTCGTGGCAGCTCGACTCACGGGCTCATTAGCGCCTCGAGCTGGCGCAGCTGTAAGGTGCGACCCCCACCCTCTGCCGCCCCTCCCCATACGCACACGCACAGTCTCTCTCTCTTTCTCTGCTCGCGCCCCCCACGCGGGGCAAGCGTTCCCAAATCCGAAGCGAGAGCGCAGGCGAAACGATGGCTGCCGCGGCCCCGCCAGCCGCCACGCAGAGCACGAGAGAGCCGCTTGACACGGACATGCTTGGTCGCACTTTCCACGCGTCGACGTGATGCGGTAAATTTCATCCTCGACGAAGGCCGCCGCCGTTTGGGCAGACGGGGAATCTTCTTTCGCCTCCGTCTCCGTCGCGACGCGAGGGAGCTGTGTTGTGGCCCGGTCCAGAGCGACCCGGAGGCCCCCCCGACCGGAGACGAGCGCATCTCTCGGCGCTGCACCTAGCGAAGGACGGGTGGGTACTGGGGGGTGCCGCGAGTACGAAAGCATCCCTCCATCCCGGAGCGCCCCTCTCTCTCCCCTTCATATTCTGCCCCGTCTCATCCCCATCGTACGCCAGAGCTACGGGGCTCCGGTCTAGCCGGGGACCAAGAAAGTGGGGGGAGGGGGGAGGAGGAGGCGGGAGTCGAGGTTCGTCGTGGCGCTTCTCCCCGCGTGCGGAAGCCCGGCCTGAAGCGCCTCTCCGTCGGAACATGTCGTGGGAGTAGTACGTCTCAAAGCGGAAGATGGGGAAGGACCAGGAGCTGCTGCAGGCGGTCAAGACCGAAGACCTGCTCACCGTGCAGAAGCTGCTGCAAAGGCCCCGGCCAGGGAAAGCAAGTAAGGAATCGCCTTCTTATTCACTCATTCACAAGCGTCTCATTTCGAGGCTGGGGGAAAAAAAATCTGGGGGAGTCGCGCCGGATTGCAGGTGTTTCTACGAGGTGTGCGCGTCACACGGTTGAGCATGCAGCAGAATTGGGGTGGGTGGGATTGCTTTGACCCCCCCCCCCCTCCCCCGGTCCTTGCAAATGACAGCGTCGGGCTTTCGGCTGTATGCGTATCAAGGGATGGAGATGCGCAAGGAGAGGCACTCTTTGCTTCCGGTGGTACTCTGGCTCCACCGTGATTATTTTCAGCGAGAGCACTTAAGCAGTCCAGAAACATTCCACATCCCACTCCTATGTGTGGGCAACACAGTATCGCATGAGAGGGATCGGTGAGTGTCGTCAATCAGCTCTTGGAAATGATCCCGCTTCTTTATTGGTGGGAAAATTACCGATTTGCTCTGAACACTATCTTATATGATGTAAATATATCTTCGATTGTAAAAGCTTCGTTTGTCCATCTCTCTATGCCAGTGACATGTAATGACAGGCGGAACAAATAAATCCTCTTCCACTAGATGGCAGAAGGTACCTCATTAACTGTACGTCCATTTTTTTTTGGACAGCTTGATGACTGATGGACCGAGTTATAATGATGCGGTGAGATCGGTAGACGATCAAACCATTTATTGAATATGACTGCTATGTTGTGACATGGGGAGGGGTGGGGGTGGGTGTGGGGGGGGGGCGATATTTATTGGAGCTCGACATTTTTTGTGAGATGCTACATTGGGATCATCATCATTGGCTACATCGAGAGAAGCCAGATGAGGTGGCTTGGGCATCTGATTCGGATGCCTCCTGAGCGCCTCCCCGGTGAGGTGTTCCGGGCATGTCCCACCGGGAGGAGATCCCGAGGAAGACCCAGGACACGCTGGAGAGACTATGTCACCCAGCTTGCCTGGGAACGACTCGGGATCCCCCGGGGAGAGCTGGAAGAAGTAGCTAGGGAGAGGGATGTCTGGGCTTCCCTGCTAAAGCTGTTGCCCCCGCGACCCGGCCCCGGATAAGCGGTAGATAATGGATGGATGGATGGATGGATGGATACATTGGGATAAGCCCTCCTTTTTTCTTTCTTGGACATGTCTGCATGTGACGTGAACAAAACTGTTATTACCGAAGAATCTCTCTGAGTCACTCATTTTAACAAACGCAAGATGTTTTCATTAGTCGGGCTAATTGGGCTTTTGCATAATGGATGCACGTTCGCAGAGAACTGGGTAGCCGGAAGAGAACCTCGACACTCTAAAGGATGAAGCGGCTTTCGATGCCGTTTTCTGCAAACTGTTCACGTCCGGGTTGGATGGTGTTGCTAAGGTCACTGGCCATCTTGAGGCTCTCTGAGTGCAAAGGTCAACTGGCAAAAAAAAAAAACAACAACAGAAAACATTCATTCATTCATTCATTCATTCATCTTCAGAGCCGCTTGATCCTCACTAGGGTCGCGGGGGGTGCTGGAGCCTATCCCAGCTGTCTTCGGGCAGTAGGCGGGGGACACCCTGAACCGGTTGCCAGCCAATCGCAGGGCACACAAAAACGAACAACCATTCGCACTCACACTCACACCTAGGGACAATTTAGAGCGTCCAATCAGCCTGCCACGCATGTTTTTGGAATGTGGGAGGAAACCGGAGCACCCGGAGAAAACCCACGCAGGCCCGGCGAGAACATGCCTACTCCACACAGGGAGGCCGGAGCTGGAATCGAACCCGGTACCTCTGCACTGTGAAGCCCACGTGCTAACCACTGGACTACCGGGCCACCCAACAGAAAACAAACTGTGCAAACTCAAGTTAGGTAGTAATGACAAAAGTGCGGGCTAGGTTGATGCCCGCGCGGCGTTAGCACAGTTCCAGTTTGTCATCAAGCGCTAAACATGACGCTCACAGGGCAGCTGCACAACGTAAAGGCTCGAACCTGCCAGACATCCCGTCCGCACAAGCGCAGCTGGCAGCATCCGGGGAGCCATCATCAGTTTGCCGCCACTCGGCTCACCCTCCGCACCGCATGCACTCGTGGCCGCGCGTATGCCTCGCTGTTTGTTGACGGTGCGTTTGAATGGCTTAGCATCCGGCTTTGGCGGCGCAAGCTTTTCTTCATGCCGCTTTCTTATGCCGACGATGCAACCCCGCGAATGCACACAGAACCCCTTTGATAACCCCCGTCTTTCTCCCGCCCAGCTTTGTGTGTTGATATGCGAGGCCGGCAGAGGAGGGGAGCAGATGATTGCGTCCACACCGCTGCACATTCACAAAGGAGGCAGAGTGGAAGGATTCACATGCTGTCAGCCGGAGTCTCTGCCGCGTTAGCCGCGCTCTGGCGGCTTCCCGAGACGCCTCGGGGAGAAAAATGGGATAGTATTGCGGCTTTGCGGACGCCATGTCTATTTGTCATTTCGTGGTCGTAGCAGCAAAATGCTACTTCCTCCGCAAGACACCTTTGAGGAGTGCTAGAAAGAGGAAAGTCAGGGCAATAACTCCCAGACCAACGTTTCTTCTTCCTATATGCCTCACTAGAAGATGGACGACACCGTCTCATTGATCCTAAATTCAGTCGCTGACAACGGGGTGCTCTTTTGAGATGAATTGCTGATGAGGCTCTCCTTCAATAAACGTATAACTGTAACTGATGCAAAATAAATGGACAAAGGAACGAGTAGCTCTTTTTCCCTTCCCAGATAGCAAAGCCTTCTTTCAAGGTGATCGTGGTGGGCTTCATCAGAGAGCTGGTAGGAGGCAGGCAGAACGGTGCAGGCACGGACGGCGTGGCCCGCCATAAGCTTGCAAATATTTGGTTCCGGTTGCTATGCAACCAAACAGGAAGTAGCCCGGTGCAAAAGAAATATATTTATATTTTTTTAATCACAGTGTGAGATAAAAATGTCAGATTCCACATCGAGAGGAGCCAGATGAGGTGGCTTGGGCATCTGATTCGGATGCCTCCTGAACGCCTCCCTGGTGAGGTGTTCCGGGCATGTCCCACCGGGAGGAGACCCCGAGGAAGACCCAGGACACGCTGGAGAGACTATGTCACCCAGCTGGCCTGGGAACGCCTCGGGATCCCCCGGGGAGAGCTGGAAGAAGTAGCTAGGGAGAGGGAAGTCTGGGCTTCCCTGCTAAAGCTGTTGCCCCCGCGACCCGGCCCCGGATAAGCGGTAGAAGATGGATGGATGGAGTGTGAGATAAAAATGTCAGCATCTCGATAGTTGTTTTCACCGAAGGGACTGTGACTGATGGGATGAGTGGCAAGGAAAACGTGAAATGGATGAAAGGGGGAGGGGGGGGGGGAGAAGTGGAGCCGATGTAACAGATGGCATCGCTAAACGGCACCCTCGCCACCTCTCTGCGGTGCCATTACCCGACTGCTGTGCGCACTGTGCGAGCTTCTCCGTCTCTTTTCACCAACACTTCCTCATTGCGCTGTACCAAAAATAACATCGTCGTTTAATGGGTCACCGGCGGGTTCAAGGAGAAGGAAAGCACGGGAGAGGTGAGGAAATTGGTAAAAAGGAAATCAAACACGACACCCTCGTCAAATTTTTTAATAACAAGCAATATTTTTGAGCCGCGTTTAAATTGTTGTTAATTATGGCAACCAGTGTAAAGAGGTCATAAAGACATGAAGGACATCAGCCAACAGCCTCCTAAATTAAAGCCAACGGAGCCCGGACAAGCGTATCCTGTACAGTACATGACAAAGAACCTTTTAGAAATGTTCCAACCGAAACCCATTCGGAAATAAATGTACTATTACCCGGGGACAGTCGAAATACTGTTGCCAGGTGAGAGAGCCAGATGAGGTGGCTTGGGCATCTGATTCGGATGCCTCCTGAGCGCCTCCCTGGTGAGGTGTTCCGGGAATGTCCCACCGGGAGGAGACCCCGAGGAAGACCCAGGACACGCTGGAGAGACTATGTCACCCAGCTGGCCTGGGAACATCTCGGGATCCCCCGGGGAGAGCTGGAAGAAGTAGCTAGGGAGAGGGAAGTCTTGGCTTCCCTGCTAAAGCTGTTGCCCCCACGACCCGGCCCCGGATAAGCGGTAGATGATGGATGGATGGATGGATGGATGGGTCCAAAATGAAAAGAGGTGCTCTTCAGTAAATGTCTTGAGGTCCCATCTTCCCATTGGCAATTGACGTGAGAACGTATTAAAAAAAAGGATTGATACTTGTGTTGAGAAATGGCGCATTTTAGCGCAAGCTAGGATCAGTTGAAATAAGCTGGAGAAGCTTGCACAGAAACAAGTTCCACCGCTCACCGTACAGACTTTGCTCCTGTAAAGTAGTAATGGGGCGCACCGTGACGAGGATTAAGCTTGTTAAGTGCTAGATTACTTAAAAAGCAGCAAAACCCCGAGCTGCACTTTATGAAATGAAACGGGCATTCGCGCAGGCCCTCATTTGCAAAATGAATACATGACAGTGTGTAGTCTACAAACACCACAGTGGGTCTTTCAACTAACGATGACAGGCTAGATTACGTTTTCTATCGAGTAAACAAAATTAAATGGGGCTCAGGTTAGAGAAAAATAAAAACAACCCCCCACCCCCAAAACAAACAAAAGGAATCGAGCAAATAGTATTTATAAAATAACAAACGATCCCCGGAGACTGATCACAACCACTGAAAAATATCCATCAGGTCACGTCTGTGAAGCTTGTGTACGCGACCGTGCCGATCTTTTCTTTGCGGTTTGCTCCTTTAGAGCTGACATTTCGCAAGGTAACGGCGCCTTCGCTCGTCGCAAGCGGGTACAGTATATGCCGTATGCGCTAACAGCCGCTTTCAGTTAGCATCTCCTTTGATCGCAGCGGTAGGTGCGCCTTACTTTGCGCTCGTCGCGTTCTTTGAAGCCCAATGGCGCCAGAAGCGCAGGCTTCACCGAGCCAATGAGCATCATTGTTGACGTTCTGGCCGCTGCGCTAGTTGTGTACAGCTGCGCGACACATGTGCAGCGTGCGTGCGTGCGCGTTTATGAGTTGATGCTAGTAGTCTCTCCCCTTTTTAGCATCGAAGTGGTGTTTCTTCTTGTTGTACGTCTGTTATGTGCCTTCATATTTTAGTTTGACCTCGGCTGGCAAAATGAAGACGATCTGCTGTACGCAGAAACCCGTCAAACGTCACATTGCAGAGCCTGTCCGGACATGCTAGCCGCTAGTTAGCCAGACAAGCACACTCAGGCTGTTGTTCTCAATGTAACTCAACCACACACACACACACACGAACGCTTGTTCAGAGTAACAGCCCAAAAGCTTTCCACTGCTGAGGGGGTGTGACTAGGCAACATACAAAGGAGCATGAAGCAGGTTGACAAGCCAGAGTGAGCCAAAAGAAAGTTCCAGCGCTTGGCTTCAAGGACTTCAGCCCAGTGAAAGCTCACTTCCTGAAACTATTCCTCCGGGGCCGTTATGGCCGTCGTGGCGTGCGTGCGTAAAGCGGGAAGTTGTTTGCTTGGAAAGTAGATCTTGAGTCCAAACAGCTCGGGCACCCGTGCACTCGCTCGCTCTCGAGCTGTCTGTAGGGCCTTTGTCTCCCCCGATGACTCCAAACAGATTATGAGAAGCTCCAGAAGGCCTTTTGATGCCTGCGACTGTCAGGGAATGTTTTTCTCCAGTGGGCCACAGCGTCCCCGGGCATGACTCATCGGGATTCTCCCCAGCTGACGGAAGCCCCGAGCTGCACTTTATGAAATGAAACGGGCATTCGCGCAGGCCCTCATTTGCAAAATGACGCTCGGCTCCAAAATGAAGCCGAGCTCCCTCCGCTGCAGGGTTGATCGTTTCCGAGCTTCATCCGTCTCTCCATCTTTCTTTCCAATCTCTGCTCTTTTCAAGCCACTCTTCTTTCCTCCGTTACTCCTTCGTCCATCTCCCTGCTTCTTTACTTTGCCTTACTTGCGCATCCTTTAATTTCCCTGCTTCTTCCATCATGCTCTTATTTCATCCCTGCCGGCCAGTAAACTCGCTTTTATTTTCTTCTCTTCGAGTGGCTCTCTCCAACCTCTTTGTCCGTTTCTTCACTCGCAGACACACACAAACACACACACGGCACTTGTACCTTCTGATCTGTGAAAACGCTAATTTCTCGTGACATTTTGGTCTGGAGGGTAGTTCGGCGTGCTATTGTTATGATCGGCAATTAACTGTTGATATGCGTATCAGCAGAGACATATTGTTGCTGTTCCGTGACAAGCGGCGCACTTTTTTTTAAACGAGCAATTCAATTCGTGGGCGGCCCGGTAGTCCAGTGGTTAGCACGTCGGTTTCACAGTGCAGAGGTACCGGGTTCGATTCCAGCTCCGGCCTCCCTGTGTGGAGTTTGCATGTTCTCCCCGGGCCTGCGTGGGTTTTCTCCGGGTGCTCCGGTTTCCTCCCACATTCCAAAAATATGCATGGCAGGCTCATTGGACACTCTAAATTGTCCCTAGGTGTGAGTGTGAGCGTGGATGGTTGTTCGTTTCTGTGTGCCCTGCGATTGGCTGGCAACCGGTTCAGGGTGTCCCCCGCCTACTGCCCGAAGACAGCTGGCATAGGCTCCAGCACCCCCCGCGACCCTAGTGAGGATCAAGCGGCTCGGAAGATGAATGAATGAATGAATTCAATTCGTGTTCTACAGCAGTGGATGTCCAAACTACGGGGCGGGGGCCATTTGCGTCCCAGCATCCATTTTTCACTGGCCCGCGGCACATATCAAAAATAACATTTGGCACGGCCCAAAAGGCTAGATAAAAAAAAAAAAAGTGGGGCGGAAGACGGACTACACTCTGAGCTGGTCGTATGGCACATTTAGAGACAAAAAAACATTCCCAACAGGCATCCACGCGAGTGCTCATTTTCGCTCAATAACTCCCAGTGCAGTTCTATCGAGCTGGAGATGATTAGGACTCTGTAAGTCCAAAAACAATCTTTGTTTTCTTTGGTTTTTTTCCCCACCATGCTCTCTCGGTTTTCTCTCGCCCCGCCCACCTCTGCCCCGACTGCACGTTGGAGAGCCAGCGAGAGGAAGCCTTAATAACACCCCGTGACTCAAGTATCCTCCGGGTGGATGCCATGTTGTACTCGCATTATATCGGATGTGAATTTTGGGTGACAAATGCAAATAGCTAGGCGGCGATATGCCTCCCTGTCTCAGCACGTGCTCGGAAAAATAGCTTAAAATCGTGGCCTAACAATCTGAGCTGAGGCGTGTGTGTGTGTGTGTGTGTGTGTGACAGATGAGGTAATTGTTCAGCTGTTAAGAATAAGATTCTCCTGAGATCTGCACTAAGTCTACCGTCACATTCAGCATAACAGTCGGCACTACAAATGTGCAATCCTTTGTGAAGATGAATAGCTCAAATCAGGTGGTGTCCATACTGTGGCCCTAGGGCCATTTGCGGCACGCCATCCGTTTTCCAGCGGCCTGCGACGTGACAAAAATATATATATTCATTCATCTTCCTAACCGCTTGATCCTCACTAGGGTCGCGGGGGGTGCTGGAGCCTATCCCAGCTGTCTTTGGGCAGTAGGCGGGGGACACCCTGAATCGGTTGCCAGCCAATCGCAGGGCACACAGAAACGAACAACCATTCGCACTCACACTCACACCTAGGGACAATTCAGAGTGTTCAATCAGCCTGCCATGCATATTTTTGGAATGTGGGAGGAAACCGGAGCACCCGGAGAAAACCCACACAGGCCCGGGGAGAACATGCAAACTCCACACAGGGAGGCCGGAGCTGGAATCGAACCCGGTACCTCTGCACTGTGAAGCCCACGTGCTAACCACTGGACTACCGGGCCGCCCTAAAAAATATATATCAATACTACAAATGACATTTGACATTGAAGACTTTAGGAAGATTGAAAAAAAAAACGCAATTTATACAATACAATCTTGTGTTTATTTTAAAAGTTGTAATAATGCAAGGCTTCCATCTTCTCATGACGGATGCTTTCAGGAGATTTCCGGACTCTCATCTCACCGTGTTTAGCCCTGACCTTGGCGCAATCTGCGCGGCACCACCGAGCTTAATCTGACTGTAATGAGCTCCTCTCCAGGCAATACACATCAGCTTAGCTGTACTCACCACCGGTGGATTTTGTCGGGCATGTTTGGAGATATTCACGGAACAGTAAATATGGCGCTCGCTCATCTCGCAAAGCCCACATTGTAATCTCGGCATCTGTCGGACCGTCAAGGCCCGCGTAGCCGAGCGTTTCTAATCGCAAGGCTTTGCCATTTCCATCAGCACTTGTGCCGCGCACGAATGGGCGGCGATTCCGACCCTCTTATGAATTCCGCGCGGCGAATTAAAAATCGAATCGACTCGGATCCGATCACGTGACGTGACAGTTGCCATTTTATGCCACACGGGAACGCCAGTTGACGCATCTGAAAAGAGAATGCGTACGGAGCCATCCGTTTTTCCATTTTTAATCTGCAGGGGGCAGCGGCGTGCGCAGAGAAGCCCAGACTTCCCGCTCCCAAGCCGCTTCATCCAGGCCCCATTTGACCCCTTGCTCTTGTTTCTCAGGGCACGACACTCGAGGCATTCTGGATGTTGGCATTTTTAAAAATCTGCCTTTTGTATTATTCATGTCGAATAAAGAGACGGTGGATGTTGTTTTTTTTTTTTTTTTGCCTAATTACAATTACTCGAGGACCTGTTTCAGACCCAACGTCCATGTGTGTGTATGTGTGTGTATTGTTGCGTTGACAAATGTTAGCCACAAGCAAGATAACCTTGGCAGCGGGTGAGAAAGCTGTTGCTAGGTAACTATAGACTGCTCGTGCCGCCGTTAACTCTTGCGGCGGAAATACTCACAGCGCATGGTCTTACAGGCAGTGATATGAAAACAAATATTTTATTCATTTTTTTTTCAACTTAAAATTTGGGGGGGCTAGAGCCACAGCGTTTTTTTTTCATGCATCATTTTGTTGCTTCGTGATGTGAAAAGGGCGAAATGACACTAATGGAGGACGATGACAACATCCGGATGTCAAGCGGTCCGAGTGCACCAAGTGCATATTCGTTGGAGAGCACTTCTGTTGTCTATTACGGTTAGTTGGCACGAGTTCTTCCTGGCCCACCTCCCGCCTCTGCTCTCCCCCTTCGCCCATCAGACGCTCCCGTCTCGGCTCTCTAATTTAATCAGACGACTTCCTGTTTACCTGTTTCTGAAGTCACATTTATGGGAGGGCCTGTGTGTGTGTGTGTGTGTGTGCGTGTGTCTACTCTGCAGCTGAGCAAATGCGGTTATCCATTTTCCAAACTAATCAGGGGGACCATCCTGTCCCGTCTGCATTTCTAATCCCACTCATGCTCACATCTTGAGAAATGATTTTCATTTCTATCGCATGAATCGGGACGACAAATAGAGAAGCATTCATGAGGACTTTCATTGGTTTGTACCCTTGAGCAAGGCAACGACCCTCTCAGCTCCCGTCTGGGGTGCGACACTCTTGGAGTGGCCCGTGATGGACTTTTTCTGTGGACACAAAGTTTTATGGAAAGTGGTCAAGGGGTAAGATTTCGATGCTGATTTCGAATTGTAAGTTTGGGACCGTTTATGGATGAAAAGGAAGCCAAGAAAAGCGAAACATGAAAGGATGTTGAGGAAGTGTGGAAGGATGCAACGAGCAGGAGAGAAACTGAGTGTGTGTGTGTGCATGATTGTGAATCTTTGCGATTTGAGCACAAGCACGTTGGCATGTGTAGGCTGATAAAGAGGATGCTTGTTGCCTAGCAACAAGCCCCGGTCTCTGCAGTTGCGCGCATGTGTGGACGCACACGCGCCTCCGTGCGAAGCATGTGGAGCTGCGAATAGAGTTCAGCTGCAACGTCATGAAATCTGGATTTGCCGTGGCAAATTTTGCACGTGAAGCAGAATGACATAATATCTAAAAAAAAAACAACTAGCGTGTTGGGATGTTGACTCTGGATATGATAATTTGCGTGTATGAGGCTTGGAACGGGATGAAATTGCCAGAGTGCGCCGTCTGTCCTTATATGATGTCTCGTACGCAGCCTCTGCCCTTATTTGATGACATGAGTCATGTGGGGCAGTCAGGTCCTTTTATGAGGGCAGAAATGGGACGGGGGGGGGGGTATGGAAAAACAAATACCCTCCGCACAGTAGCTAGCGTGCAAGGAAAGAAATCCACCTGAGTCTCACAAATGGACTGGAAACAACTTTTCCGTGTGTATGATACACTTTGACCATGCTTATACTTTGCTAGTTCACTTTTTTTTTTTTCCTACCTCTGCTACGAATAAAAATGAAAAGTCAAGGTACGGCCCGGGGGCCATATCTGGCCCTCCCAGCGTCTTTGAGCGGCCCTCTCAGTGATCAAATGAGCACAAAAGATATAACTCAACAATGTCAAGGTTTGAAAAAAAAAAGAACGGGGTGGGGGGGACCCTGAAAAATGTGGAAAATAAAATTGAAAAATGCTAGTTAAGGTACGGCCCGGGGGCCATATCTGGCCCTTCCAGCGTCTTTGAGCGGCCCTCTCAGTGATCAAATGAGCACAAAAGATAAAACTCAACAATGTCAAGGTTTGAAAAAAAAATAGAACGGGGTGGGGGGGACCCTGAAAAATGTGGAAAATAAAATTGAAAAACGCTAGTCAAGGTACGGCCCGGGGGCCACATCTGGCCCTGCCACCGTCTTTGAGCGGCCCTCTCAGTGACCACGAAGTCAAATGAGCACAAAAGATACAAATCAACAACTTGTCAGAGGAGAGGAATCTGGGGACGGACCGATCGGGGGGCCAACGCGATAGGTCTGCTCTCAGCTTTCCGGAAGAGCCGCGCACTATTTTCCATTCTCGCTGCCAGGGGGAAGAGAGAGCGAAGAGGACAAGAGCGCAAACTTGGAAAGAATGGAAGGAGGGACGAGTGAAAAGCGCTTTGTTACAGCTTGCAGCTCTTGTGAAAGCGCCATGGATGTGGATGTATTGGAAATATAACAGCGGCGCGGGGGGCGGGGGTGGGGGGGCACGATAACCTCAATAAATGAAAAGGTGAACCGTGTGATAGTGAGGCTTCACTGCATTTCCTGCTTTGAAGTGCTTTTGCTGTGTGTGTGTGTGTGTGTGTGTGTTCTTGTACTCATGACATTGTGAGGACCGGCACGAGTTTTTAACCAACAGAGTGAGGACATTTTGGCCGGTCCTCACTTTGACACCCTCTAAATTGTTTGCGTGTGTGTGTTTGTTGATTAAGCGTCCAGAAATAGCCAGTTAAGAAATCTATGGTTCTCTTCCAGTGATGCTGGGAGCCGTCTCCACTACAATCGAGTGCCTGTCCAGCTTCCTGCACTCTGCGGTGTGTGTGTGTGTGTGTGTGAGAGACAGAGCAAATTTAGTCGAATCCACAAGATAAAAGGGATATGTACATTCATAATGCAACACCATCTGCTCCCTAAGTTCAGGATCATTTTATAAGTAAGGTCACATTTATTTGACCTAAGAGCATTTGTGGCAAAAAAACAAAAAAAATTAGGTCACTTCGGAGATCATCACCAGTGCTACTTAGCCATATTGCTGTTGTTGTTTTCAGCTGGGCCGCTTTATATGTGCGTCATGTCGCGTACTGGGCACAGTTAATCGATGATTCATAGCTGATGAAAAAAAAACCCATCTTCTGACTCCGTCTTGGCTTTGGGGGAAGCGGAAATGGACATCGGCGAAGATATCCGCCAACAATTCGTCTGCATCGGCTGCTGCGAAGAGTAACGGATTTTGCGCTTGTTTTCCAGAGTTACTTGGGTCTGCAAAGAAAGTCAACGTCAACTTCCAGGATACGGATGGGTGAGTGCCGTCATCCCCCCCCCCCCAAAAAAAAAGCTTGATATAATTTGAAAACAACTCAAGGACCTTTGGGTCCACTTCATAGAAAGTAGAAAGGCCCATAGAAAGCAGCGTGTAAATGGCCGGGATAAAATTCCCACCATGCACTCTGTTTTGTCAACGGGAACAGTGGCTGTGTCCACATTTTGGTCCGCGTGACATCACCTAATGACAGAAGAACGGTCGATGAATCATGGAATCCGACGACGATCATGTTGGAATATTGTGACATCGTTTGATAAGCTAACAGTAGCAGGCTTACTGGAAAGAGCCGTCAAAGACTGAGGAACCGTGGCGGCAAAGCGCTTTAGGCCCAAGATTCACGCGAGGCGAGCGTACGAGAGAAGGAGATGGAGATAGAGAAACCGAGAGGGCTATAAATATTGCACCGGGCGTTTTACTACTTGGCAAAGGGAAGAGCTTCCTTCCCCCTCCCCCCCCCCCCCCAGACGTGCAACCACTGATAACTAAAAGGAGGTACAAACAAATAAACGCACTCCTGTTCAGCCTTGTTCAGCCTTGTGTTAATGTAATTTATTCCATTTCCGGGCAGAAAAAGTTTTTAGTGTTTTTGTTATAAATCACGCCGCAAGACGCTTGACACTGATGAGTTTGTGTCACGCGTCCGTGTGTCCTCTGTAGATTTTCCCCTCTGCATCATGCGGCCCTCAGCGGGAACATGGAACTTATTACACTGTTGCTGGAGTCGCAGGCAGCTGTCGACATCAGAGACCAGAAAGGTAAGAACGAAAGCATTCGGACACGCGCGAGTAGGCAAATGCGACCAAAACATCTTTTTTTTACTCCCGTGACAACACTTGCCGGCGTTTTTTGTGCTGCGTGCGCAGGGATGCGGCCGCTGCACTACGCAGCCTGGCAGGGGAAGGCGGAGCCTATGAAGATGCTCCTAAAATCCGGTTCGTCGGTCAACGTCCAATCAGATGAAGGGCAGATTCCGCTCCACTTGTCGGCGCAGCACGGCCATTACGACGTGGTGAGTGACGGGTCGAGAGTGCTCATTCAAAGCATCTCAATAAGGTTAGGTTTGAAGTCTACTTGATGAGCGTGACCTTGTCCCACATTGATATGGACACGGCAACATGGGAAGAGTGTCATTTCTCCATCTCGTTCTCAAAGCAGGGCTCAAAACAATTTTCTCATTCGACGCTTGTGAAGCAGGAAGTGCAACCGCAGCTTCTTAGGTGGAATCATATCTCAGACCAGATTTAAATATTCATCTCATTAAAAAATGGCAGAGTTTATAGAAACGTCTGTGTTCCCTGTCCGTGTTTTATGTTATGTGTTGTGTTTATTATTTTACTTTATGTTAACTGTTTTGTTAAGCGCTTTGTTATAGCTGCCGCTGTTGTGAAAGCGCTATAGAAATCAGCATGTATTGAATTGTATTGTATTTTCCGAGGGATCGTGAAAGTGGCTCTCAGCCTCGGGACTTCCTGTCAGCTGCTAAA
Source organism: Hippocampus zosterae (assembly GCF_025434085.1). Taxonomy (NCBI): domain Eukaryota; kingdom Metazoa; phylum Chordata; class Actinopteri; order Syngnathiformes; family Syngnathidae; genus Hippocampus; species Hippocampus zosterae. The sequence continues at coordinate 794,509 of NC_067467.1, forward strand.
ATAAAGGTGACTTCCTGCACGTGGTCACCGTGTGCATATGCTTTTTCATCCATCTTTTATGCCGCCATACGTTTTATGCTGAAAAACATTTGCACGTGAAAAATGTGAAAAATACTATGACTAGACAAACATTCCTCCAAAGGAAAGGGAAGAAGAATCGGAAGAGAAGGCAACTCGGATTATTCAGATGCGCCACTGAAAGTTCTGTCCAATAAATTTGAGTACAATTGGTAAAAGATGATTCGTAGAAACTGCAATTCATTTTTTGCCGATTACATTTCGCCGTGAAAAGTAGTCAGGCGACTCTCGCCAGTCGATATTAGCGGCTAGCTGCTAGCCGCTCGCCGGTCGAGACGCCTTCAAAATAAGACGCTCATATTTTGAAGGTTGAAGCGACATGAAAAACCGACTTCACACAGTCTCTTGATTTTTTAAAATGTATGCATACCTTACAACATCACGACGAGAGGTCTTTTGCCAATTTTGGCTTCCCAAGACAAGTTTCAATTACAGGATTAAAGTATGGAGTCGGCCCAAAACTCGTCCAACCGGATCTTTATCCCGCTTGATTTGTGCACTGTTCACGTCCTGTAAATATGGATTGTTTCCAGTCTGAAATGCTGCTGCAGCACCAGTCCAACCCCTGCATTGTGGATAACGCAGGCAAAACACCCCTGGACCTCGCCTGTGAGTTCGGCAGAGTTGGGGTATGGAACTCGGCTTTTTAATCACGACTCACAAAATGGAAATCTAATCAGAAATAATGAGCAAACTTGTTGCTTTTCCCCTGTGGGTATTTGTGCATGTTTGTTACATGATGTGTGTGTGTGTGTGCGGCTATGCAGGTTGTCCAATTATTGCTGTCGAGTAACATGTGCGCCGCTCTGCTGGAACCCAAGAAAGGAGATGCCACGGATCCCAACGGCACGTCTCCTCTACATTTGGCTGCCAAGAATGGACACATTGACATCATTAGGTACAACACCTTCCTAAATACACACACACACACAAACAAATAAAAAATCCTAATAAATACATTAAATAAATAACCCCCCCCCCCCTGCTCCCACCGGCTCGGTCTCCACCCCACGGGCAGACTGTTGATCCAGTCGGGAATCGACATCAACCGACAGACCAAAGCGGGCACTGCCCTGCATGAGGCGGCCCTCTGCGGCAAGACCGAGGCCGTCCGACTCCTGCTGGAAGTAAGTCGGACTTTGTTTCACCCGCTTGCCGGGTTCCGAACTGTCTCCGGTGAATTGGGGCTGTAAGGTGTCCAATTATTGGGGCTGTTGGATTTTCTTTTCTTCTTTAGCTTTTGACTCAGCATGAAACTTCATTTTTAATTTGACCATTTTTTGTGATTTCTACTGTCGCCGTTATTGATTGACTGTTTGAGGAATGATTTTTACCACGCGTACAGCTGTGTTTTTTATTTTTTGGGGGGGGTGCTCGAGACATACGTTGAGTTGAGATACCGCGGTCACGAGAGCACCGCTGATGAGAGGGGTTGCGCTAAAACTGAGGCCCCAGGAAACGTGCTCGGAGGCAGAGCGCGAGCTTCAGCGGAGAGATTATGCTAATGGGGTATTTATGCTAGTGACATGAAAATGCCAAGCGGCTTATGGAAAGGAGGTGCGTGAAAAGGAACATTTTCCATTTACAGCCCCCGTAGGTGAGATGTTCATGATGATCTCATCGTATCGATTCAACTGACTTATGTGAAAGCGCGACTGCTCTTTGACCTTTGACTCGCTCGTTAAGTCATCAATAGTTAAAAACCCACCGCCTGACGATTTTAACGATGAGGTGGGCGCTTCATTTTGTGGTTTTGAAACAACCGCTTCTGTTTTTCCCGCCGTGGAAATCTTTTTATTTTATTTTTTTCTGTGTGCAGAGTGGTATCAATGCCACGGTGCGAAACACTTACAGCCAGACTGCGCTGGACATCGTGTATCAGTTCACTGCAACCCAAGCCAGCAAAGAAATCAAGCAACTACTCCGGGGTACGGGCTGGACGGCTGGATGGATGGATGGATGGATGGATGGATGGATAGTTCTCTTAAGTCTTAGCTTCTCGGGATTTTGATTTTGTCTGCCGGTTTTTCCCCCCGACGAAAAAAAAATGAAAGTCCAAATAACCGTCACAAACACCACCTGTTTGCTCCGTGGACAACGATTGAGGTGGTAAAATGACACTTTACACAAAGCAGGGACAGTAACTGACAAGTGCAATTCAGTGGTTTGGCGACGAAGCGCTGACTCCGCAAGTGAAAATGCATTTCATTGTCTTAATGGGCATTCACTCCCCCCCCCACCACCCCACCCCACACACTTTGAGCGCCACTTACCGCAAGTAGAAGCCATTGGCTTGACTCATTCAGTCTTACAGACCCAACCTTGGTCGTCATGGTGATGAAATCCATCCCCCTCGCTTTCATGAGCCAGGACCGCATTCCAAAACCAGTCTGTGTATTCATTCATTCATTCATTCATTCATCTTCCGAGCCGCTTGGTCCTCACTAGGGTCGCCGGGGGTGCTGGAGCCTATCCCAGCTGTTTTCGGGCAGTAGGCGTGGGACACCCTGAATCGGTTGCCAGCCAATCGCAGGGCACACAGAAACGAACAACCACTCGCACTCACACTCACACCTAGGGCCAATTTAGAGCGTCCAATCAGCCTGCCTTGCATGTTTTTGGAATGTGGGAGGAAACCGGAGCACCCGGAGAAAACCCACGCAGGCCCGGGGAGAACCTGCAAACTCCACACAGGGAGGCCGGAGCTGGAATCGAACCCGGTACCTCTGGACTGTGAAGCCCACGTGCTAACCACTGGACTACCGGGCCGACCGTCTGTGTATACAATATATATATATATATTTTTTTAGATGAGTCAGAAAAAAAAAAAGTTTTTGTGTTCCAGATGCGTCGGCGGCTCTTCAGGTTCGGGCTTTGAAAGACTACTGCAACAATTACGACTTAACCAGCCTCAACATCAAAGCGGGAGACGTCATCACGGTACATTGCAAAGTCACGTTCTTTCCTTCTTTTTTTCCAAACTGCTCCAATGTAATCCACAATCAGAAAACAAAAACAAACCCGAATAATAATAAATGAAGACACGAGTTACACCGGCCCACGGAAGTAATGAGACGGCGACACGACCGCTTTTTCGCTATTCTTTGATGTCAACGTTGTCGTCCGGCAGGTGTTGGAGCAGCACCCCGACGGACGTTGGAAAGGCTGTATCCACGACAACCGAACCGGAAACGATCGGGTGGGCTACTTCCCCTCCACCATGGTGGAAGTCATCAGCAAACGAACAGGTAACGGCCGTCCGCGCCCGTCGCCACTTGAAATGAACTCGAGCAAAAGCGGCCGTCTGAATCGAAGAAAGGAGATTTTCACATTTAGCACGTTGACGTGAAGAAATGAAGACTGAACATCTTCTCTCTCACATTGTGGCGAATATCGTTTCCCACGCGCTCAGCCTCCACTTGACACACTCGATAATTACAAGCTGAAAGAAGCTCGACAAAAATGGCCGACACAAGGACCGATACAGAAGTATTCAAATCGATACTGTTTAGATACCAATAGGACCGATACAGAAGTATCGATACTGTTTAGATATCAATAGGACCGATACAGAAGTATCGATACTGTTTAGATATCAATAGGACCGATACAGACGTATTCAAATCGATACTGTTTAGATATCAATAGGCTCAAAAATCATGATACGGTTCACTGGTAGCCTTCTTCAAAAGCAAAATGAAAGCTTCCGAGGGGCAAACTAGCTCGTTGGGCCGACGCAAGGCAACATTTTTTCGCACAATTTGGCGATTCGCTACTCCGGCGAGAAGAATTAGCATCCGCTAATGCCGGTGCGGTTGAAATGGGCCGGCGTTCCTTTTCAATGACATCACACAGGTATGTTGGGCCAGGTGAGACGAACACAAGCGCACCCCCCCGGCTCGGATCCATCACGTCCTTTCACGGCACCGGTGTCGCTTTCTAAATGTGTGTTGGTGTTGTTCCGTATTTTTTTGTTGTTGTTGTTGTCGAGTTGCGTGTCCACGTGTTGCAGTCAATATGGATGTGTGCCGGTCTCCATATGGGTTGGGTCACATTCTGTCCGCTATCCTCCCCCCCCCCCCCCCCCCCCTCCTCGGCATCATTCCCCCCTTTGACGCCATCGCACTCAAGAACTCGACATTGTCAGTTGCGCTTTGTTCGTTCCGAACGGCAGCGTTTCCAGCGTCGCATCTCGAGATCGGTCTCGGCGTTTGTTTGTCCCCTCTTCTCTCAAGTATCACGTGGCTCCATGAACTCCTTCCTCATTGTTTTTTTTTTTAGTCGTAACGTTAACCTTCTTTGTTTATAATTTGTTCTTATTTTTTTCCTCCCTTTTCTTATGTTTCTTATGTCTCCTTTTTGTCGTTTGTTTCGTGGCGGTGGTTGGCTCGCTGTTGTGTGTGTGTGTGCGTGTGTGTCGTCACGGTGGTGGTGTATCTAGGTTTGGCCAGCACAGTCATTTGCACTCAACAGTTTCAAAAGATACCGCTGGTTGCCCCGGCGACGGTTGCCCCCGCCAACGTGGTAGTCAACGGCAACGACACCACGTTCCATCAGATCCATATCCTGCCTCCACCGCCTCCTCCTCCACCACATTCCCATCAGCCACTGCTTCCACTTTTCACTTCCTTTGGCTATAACAGGTCGCCCGTGACAACCCCACAGGGAGACACACCCACTGCCCCAGGTACACGCCCCCTTTTCACTATTCTTCTTCTTCTTATTATTATTATTATTCAAACTTCAAGGGATGCTTTCCACCTCTCTCACACAATGACGTGCTCAAAAAGCGAATTGGCGCCGAAAGATTCTCATGCGGCCATTTTGGAAGAAGGCATCCTTTCAAGTTTTCTCTCGTTGATCATTCTTTCGTATGTTCTTCATACGGACTTGCTTTGCTTTTTTTTGTTGATGCTCTTGTCATTTTCCATGATTGAAACCTGCATCATTATTTGACCAGACTCACAGTGTAGAAACAAATTCCCCCCCCGGGCTTTGGCTAGCCAATTACACAATCATCATCATCATCTTCATCCACATTATTACCAACACTGTCAAAGATAGTCCACACACAAATGAACGCAAGTCAAAATGAAGAAAGACAAGCCACGCCCCCCTATCCTGTCTAGGAGCAAAAGGGATGCAAAATGGCTACAAGAAGGAGCTGTGTGAATTCATGATGGGCGAGGGGAGGACAAAAGGAACCCGCGCAACTTGTTTGTATCGCCGGAGCGCTGTCGGTGACGCATTGAAACCATCCCATAAGCTATTCAGAAGGTCGGAATGGTTTATGACGCTCTCCAAATGCACTTCCAGGAGCCTCATTTTGAAAAAAGGCCCACATATATAATCACAAATGGACGGCTGCATTATATATGGCTGGCATTATACATGACGGCACGTGTGTGTGTATATACACAGAAATTCACGTTATGGATTTTCTTATCTACAATGGTTTTATTATACATGTTTTCATATATCTATATTCTGTATTTTTTTTTCTGTGTTTGTGCGTGAGTGTGTACTGAGAGTGTGTGTGTGTGTGAGAGTCTATTTCTCGAAATATTTCGATCGGAACACAGCACAGAAACTTAAGCTCCGGCCGTGATAAGGATCGGTTTTAATTTTATTCGTAGGCGGAGTATATTAATTTTTGTTGTTGTTGACGTCAAATATGAACTAACAAGTACGTTTGCAATAGTACCCCCCCCCCCCCAAAAAGAAAAACGGTTAGTCTTAAATAATGCACCGACTGAAATGCACTTATTGCATGACAATGCTCATTTACTTTATCAATGAAAAATACATAATTCATAATAAGTGTAACAACAGTGTAACAACAGTGTAACAAATGTTGTTTCATTCCCTTGCCAATTGGCTTTATGCTAAGGTGCGCGCCGTTCAGTCCGACTCTGGTTTGTGCTACCAAATATGCTGCCTTGATACTTAAAAAAGTATTTACATTCGACGGTCCAACACCAAAAGCTTTTTTTTTTTAAACTCTTATCATAGGAAAACCACCAGAAAGTATCCTGCCATTCCCCGTTTTTATGTTCCGGTCCTGACATGGTCACGAACCAAATTCATAACAGCTACTAAGGACCAATTTAAAAGCTTCAATAAGTCTTCACGATTTTTTTTTTGTTTTGTCTTTTCAGGTTTCAGTGAAGCCCTTAATAGAGCCCCAAGGATGTATTTGCTCCGTGGGCAAAAACGCCGCACTTGATGGCGAATATTGTTCCACGCGGGGGGGTTGTAAAAGAAAAAACGACAACTAAAACAACTCGTAAAGCTCATCGCTCGAAACGTTTGGCCAACATGACACCCGAGTCTCCGGGGAAACTTCCGGCAAATCCAGCCAACGGCCTGCGGGCTAATTTGAGCCCGGCTAGCAAGCTAACGCTAGTGTCCTTATGTTGAAGGTTGCCGCGGTTCAGAGGCAAGTCCTCACGGTTCCCCCACCACCTCCTGTGGGCCCCACGGAGGCTCCAATGAAGATATCTGGGTACTGCGCAAGCCTGTGGCAGGTAACTGAGCCGCGCTGCGCTGAGCCCTCCGATTCTTCGAACCCCCTAAACCAGGCATCAAACAGTATCTGGTGTCCAATCGAAACGATTCCAAAGGGAAGCCTCCGTGTAAACAAAAAAAAAAAATTGATGCGGTTCTCGAAAGGTCATCAGATACTCTTTGACCTGCCAGAAATCATGTTCTGCTGTCCTTTCATCTCAAGCTTAGCTGAACTCGCTGACCTCGGACGGCAGCATTGGTCTGTGGCTTGTGTGTGTGTGTGTGTGTGTGTGTGTGTATGGAGGCCGAGGAAGGCCGAAAACCGGGAGCGAAAGAGCGCGGTGTAGCGTGTGCGTCCCATGAGAAGTGTGTCTTTTTCCACTCCGCTGTCCCCCCCGTCCGCTCCATCCCATCTCATGCTGCCTAGTGCATTTCAAAGGAGAGTCGCCATTTATCACTTTGTCTCGGATATCAGCTCGATGCGTGCATGCGCGCCAATGCATCCGTTTTTGCGTGCAATAAACCGTCGTTTCGGCTGGGCGCATGCATATGAATGCCTCCCCCCCCCCCCCCCCGTCTGTGGGGGGCGCTGCAGGTGGAGACCGCAGCAGTTTAGGGAGTTCTGGCAGCGTGACCAGTGTGAGGTCATCGGGCAGCGGTCAGAGTGCCGGAAGCGCCGCGCACATCCTCCATGCGCAGGCCGAAGGGGTGAAGGTAGGATGCGCATTTTCGCTTCTTTATGACTTCATAAAAAAAAATTTTTTTAAATACCTTGGGCATGCAAAGTGGTGCATACTCACTTCAGATTGACAAATGCAATTACACAAAAATGGTGTTTTTGTTTTGTTTGTGTGCACGACGACAGCTTCTCGCCACAGTCTTGTCGCAATCTGCCAAAGCCAAGGAACATTTACTGGAGCAGTCCAAGTCTGTAGACCAGCCCGCAGGTAATAGCATCAAGATCGCAGCCCAGCGCCGGCATGACGTAGGTTCCCGTTGGCGCCAAGTGCCCATTTCCACCCGTGCACGCCTCCGATCATCCCAAAAGAAAGTCGACTCCGCCCCGTTAGACTGCACTTTCATCTTCTCCGGGTGTTCCCTTTGTATCGATGGTCAGCTTGTCAAAGACAAACAAATGAGATCAGTGCACTTCTTTTTGAACGTGTCAAAATCTCGAAGCACGGGTGGCCCGGTAGTCCAGTGGTTAGCACGTGGGCTTCACAGTGCAGAGGTACCGGGTTCGATTCCAGCTCCGGCCTCCCTGTGTGGAGTTTGCATGTTCTCCCCGGGCCTGCGTGGGTTTTCTCCGGGTGCTCCGGTTTCCTCCCACATTCCAAAAACATGCATGGCAGGCTGATTGGACACTCTAAATTGTCCCTAGGTGTGAGTGTGAGTGCGAATGGTTGTTCGTTTCTGTGTGCCCTACGATTGGCTGGCAACCGATTCAGGGTGGAGCCCCGCCTACTGCCCGGAGACAGCTGGGATAGGCTCCAGCACCCCCCGCGACCCTGGTGAGGATCAAGCGGCTCGCAAGATGAATGAATGAATGAAAAAAATCTCGAAGCATAAAAATGCAACTCGGACAAAAGCCACACAAAGGTTGTGTGAAACAATTTTTTGGGTTTTTTTGCCCATGTTATGTAAGCGGCGAGAAAAACGAGGGAGGCGTGTGAAACGGAGAACAAGCAAGGGAGAAGCCTCTGTCGCTTGATGCTCCTTTCCGATGGTAGGCTGAGATCTTGAACCCAACCGCTCTCTCTCTTTCTCTTTCTCTCTCCCAGTCGGTTCCGCCGCTTCTTCTCGGACATCGAGCCTATCGGGCTGCCCTCTCCACGAAGCGCCGCCTTACGATGCCGCAGCCAACAGGAAGGGGGAGGCGCCGGGCGAGGGGAAGGTAGGATCATCTCAAGATCCAGACCGATTGGCTCTTCTCTCCTTCTGTCATACACACACACACACACACACACAGACCGGTTTATGTGATTTGTGGGGACACACACACAGACCGGTTTATGTGATTTGTGGGGACACACACACACACACACACACACACACGCACACACACACCGAAACCACAATGAGCGTCAGGAGGACCACGTAGCCCCTCAGTCCAACTGCCCCTCACTTCAACGCTGACACGCACCCGCACCCGCACACGGCAACATGACCCAGCGCTTCCTCTCACAACTGGCCTCCTCCGCGCTGCGGGTGTTCGGATGCGGCCGCGACACGGTGAGTGGCTCCGCCACACGTCAAGCTGCCGCCGATGCCACGCTCTTCTCTTTTTTTTGTTATGCTGCCCATCGATTTTGATTTTTTTTTTCATCCACTCCTTTTTAGTTGAAGCTTCTGGTTTTTTTTTTGGAAGCAAAATGGGCTTATATTGATCACTGAAAGCGGCGCAAGTCTTAATTCAGTCAGTGTGTGTGTGTGTGTAGCCGACGAGCAGCGTGGGCGCGTTTGTTCGCCACAAGAGGTGCGAAATGGGAGTTTGCGGCGTGCGCGGCAAGCTGTCATTTACTAACGAGCACCTTTGGAGCGCACGTTGAAGGTCGGCAGTTGTTTTGTCATGATGTGAAGGGGGGGGGCACGCCAACGTGATCTTGTAGCGGAGATATAATAATCTTGTAAATTGTTGGCTCGTGTGGCGCGTTTGTATGCGTGAGGACGTGTCATGTTCTTGGGACCATCTGTTAGTTAGCACAGTTCCGGAAAAAAATCGGCGTTTTGTGATTTGGCAGGCCTATCGAAGTTCCCCAAAATAATTCATCGGCAAATGTCAAGTCAAGTGTATTTCTCGAACACTTTCAAACAGCCATGGCTGCATACAAAGTGCTGTACATGGAGCGATTTAACATACACAATAAACAGTAAGACGAATCGGTAATAAAGGGGGTAGAAAGCACCAAGCAGTAACATCAAGAACAAATCTAAGTCATGCTGAGTCGTCAATGGGCGGAATGGGATTTGTATTTGGTGGTGTCAGGACCGGTCTTTGTTGCGCCGCAACTTGGCCCCCGCAGAGAGAAAATGGCAGACGCGGTGACGGTTTCGCTCCTTATCTTCTCTCCCGTAGAGCTCAGAGGCAGTTGTCCAATGGCTGAGCGACTTTCAGCTGCAGCACTACGCTCCCAACTTCCTGGGCGCCGGGTATGACTTGCCCACAATTAGCCGAATGAGCCCCGAGGTAAGGCAAGCGGACCCCCCCGCCCCCGGCGGCGCTCGCAGACTTTCCTCCGAGGGCCGCGACCTCAACAAGTCTGCGTAGATTTGATTTGTGCCGTTCTCATAGTTTGCGACGATGCATGCCGAAGCCCCGCCCCCTTTTGCTGGCCTTTTGAAACATTTCAACCGTTCGATTGGAACATTTTGGCCGAGGATTGGAAAGCTTTTCAGCGGGATCCTTCAGCTCACGACCTGGTTTCAGCGCACCTGCTCGGTCCACACTTTGGATTCGATTGACAATTTTCATCGGTTTTGGAAGCGTTGTTCGTTTGACTTTCTTGGCAGCCGTTAGCAGCAGGCTAGCTAGCCGTGTGCTAGTAGCTCCTATCCTATAACTCTCTCGTGACAGACCGTTAGCCGTCCACTCTCCTCGCTCTGACTCCACAGACACTTCTTCAGCTTCATTAAAAATGACATCCCTGAGCACCGCCTGCCCCATCAGCTCCCTCTGGTGTCCGCAATTGATAATTGATAATATCTCCCGCACTCGAAGAAGCGTTAGCATACATTCCATCATTTCCGGTGCCCGCAGCCTGTGTTAAAAAAAAAACAAAACAACAAAACAAAACAGACCATGTGTCCCTGAAGGGAAGCCGTGCCCACCCGATTGCTAATTCATACCGCCCCCCCCCCCCCCCCCCCCCCGCGAAAAACACTGGCCACCGTGGTGGCCTAGTTCCGCTGCTCACAGTTTTGGTCTGAATGCTGGCTGATTTGAACGTGCCCCGGACATGATACCACAAACAGCTTCGTTGCTAACTTTAAATCTCACTGAATGGTTTCGTGTTGCTCAACATGTCGCTAAATCAAGCGCACTGGACTGTTTGTAATTATTTCTTGCGCCCGCTGCCCAGCCCGGTGATCTAACTCCATCGCCAAATGACGAGAAGCGCTTGCTGTTTAATTGATACATTGAATTATCGCGCCAAGGCGTTAGCAACGCCCACATATCAGTTTGAGTGGAGGTTTTTAAACATTTTCAATCTTTTACCGCATTTTCTGCACACATTTGCTCTCGCCTTCCTTGCATTTTTTTTCTTTTGCTCACCCTCTTGCTTTTGCAGCTATTTTTTGCCGCGTGTGCGCGCGTGGATGTGATCATGCTAGCCGGTGCGTGTCAACGCCGTCGTATATATCACCTCAGCGTGTTTTGTGTTTGTAGGATCTGGCAGCCATTGGAATTACTAAACCAGGTCACAGAAAAAAGTTGACAACAGAGATCAGTAAACTGAGTGTCACAGAGTGGCTGCCTGAACAGAAACCTGTGAGTACACACACACACACACGATAATTAAATTGAACTAGTTTTCTGCTAACAGGCGGCCCGGTAGTCCAGTGGTTAGCACGTGGGCTTCACAGTGCAGAGGTACCGGGTTCGATTCCAGCTGCGGCCTCCCTGTGTGGAGTTTGCATGTTCTCCCCGGGCCTGCGTGGGTTTTCTCCGGGTGCTCCGGTTTCCTCCCACATTCCAAAAACATGCATGGCAGGCTGATTGAACACTCTAAATTGTCCCTAGGTGTGAGTGTGAGTGCGAATGGTTGTTCGTCTCTGTGTGCCCTGTGATTGACTGGCAACCGATTCAGGGTGTCCCCCGCCTACTGCCCAGAGACAGCTGGGATAGGCTCCAGCACCCCCCGCGACCCTAGTGAGGATCAAGCGGCTCGGAAGATGAATGAATGAATGAATAGTTTTCTGCTAACGTATATCATAGAGACTAAATACACAAAACCACTGTGTTCTTTTCCCAAACGGTGCGCCGTTCAATTTGTTTTCGATCATCCCGCAGGCCAATCTCGGAGAATGGTTATGCGCTATTGGTCTGAGTCAGTACCACCAAGTATTGGTGCAGAATGGTTACGAAAACATCGACTTCATCACGGACATCACTTGGGAGGATCTACAGGAAATTGGCATCACTAAACTGGGTAAGCTACACTGAATACATCTTGTAAATGCATCGCAATGTACTTTTCGGTCTTATTGAAGATTTGCATGTGGGCTCAAGTTATTTATGAACACAAATCTGTCCACGTGAAAAAAAACAAAAAACACAATATGCTCGTTAATGTGGTCACTTAAAAATAAGAAAATACCCGCACATACAGTATATGCAATTATGAATTTGCAGGGACAGTGAGAGCTCATTAGCCAACTTAGCTTAGCCGATGTACGCTAACAATATCAGCTTGATAGCTGTCTGTCTGCTCCCTGCTTCCATTCGAACCCGCCAATGTTTTAGGCCACCAGAAGAAGCTGATGTTGGCCGTGAAGCGTCTCGCCGAAATGCAGCGCAACTCCGATGGACGTGGCTCCCTCCGGAAGAAGCCCCCACCAATCGCGCACCAGCAGGAAGTGATGTCAGTGGAAAGCCCGCCGCCAGATGGTGAGTTCACAAAAAAAAAAGTGGGTCAACGTTTTCGATTTACAGCATGCAAAGTGGTTAAAAGCGCAATTTCCCCCCCCCCCCCCCCTTTCGTCCGTCTAGATGCCATGTCTCCAAAAATGAGCACCTTTCAGGACAGCGAGTTGAGTAGCGAGCTGCAGAACGCCATGAGCCATTCGGCTCAGGAGGTCAAAGCGCCGCCGACGCGCGGTCCCAACAAGGATCCCGATGAGTTCAACTGCGGAGGAGCCGCACCGCCGAAGAAGGAGGCGAGAACCATGAGGCAGCAAAGCAGTCAAGGAAGCGCCCCCTCCCACAGAAGCGGCGTGTCCTCTCAAGGCAAACACCGTCACTCCCACTCGCACTCTCAGCCCGCCCCTCCCTACACGCCGCCCCACACCCCGACCAAAACCAGGACGTCATCGTCGTCGTCCGCCTCCTCCGTCCAGAGCGCGTCGTCTCCCCAGTCCAAACGCAGGGTGGAAACGCCTCCGTCGCCCCGCTCGCACCCCCCTCAGTCTCCGAACCATCGTGGCGCTCCGGTCCAGTCGCCGCTGCAGAATCGAATCCAGCCGCCGCACGAGATGGGGGATTGTGCGCAGGCGCCGCTGCTCCGCCTCCCGCCCGAGGATGAGCTCGCGGACGGCGACGACGCGGATCTCCAGAAGAAGCGGGCCGACGGTCTCAACCGGCACGCCGCGTCGGACGGCGAGTGTGACGAGAGGACGGCGGCCGGAAAAGGCCGGGCTGGGGAAGGCCAGACCGCCGCGGGCCAGGGGTCAAATGTCAGAGCAGAAGGCGGTAAATACGCCACGGTCACCCACCGCGTCGGCCGCAGCCACTCGGTCCGCAACCAGGACAAAACGGTTACTCGCAATCAGCCGCAGTCCATCACCCTGCGCCAGAAGAAAAAAGGGCCTCCCCCGACACCTCCCAAACGCTCCAGCTCGGCCATTTCGACCTCCAACTCCAACCTGGCGGAAGGCGGCGCGCCGCCGCAAGCGCCGACGACGGCCGACGGCATGCTGGATGTGCCTTACCGCCAACAACGGCGGGCCAGCGACTTGGGAGTTTCCGTGGAAACGGGAGCCGTGGACACAAACAGCATGGGGAGCGTGAGGAGCATTGCCGCCATGCTGGAAATGTCTTCTATAGGGGGCGGAGCCAAAGGGATGGCCCTGCAAAAGAACTTCCTGCAGGTAGGAGCATCGTATATGATCCAGAGTCCGTGAGCCGCGTGACGACGCGGTGACCGACGTTGAGTTTCGGTTGAATTTTCAGGCGGGGAAAACACGTGAAACCATCGGTCTGGACGGTGAAGTCGTGAACCGACGACGGACCATTAGCGGGCCCGTTAGCGAGCTCGTGGCGGCCGCCAGGCGCGACCAGCCGACGCTGTCCGTCGTCTCCCAGCCTGAATCCTCCCCGCCCCCTGTAACGTCATCCTCCCCCAATCCAAGCCCCGGAGCAAGTGGCAGTTCTTCGGAAAACCTGCCGTTTGCGGAGGAGGGAAGCCTGACTATTCGTCGACAAGGTCGAGGAGAAGGACAGGTAGCTATCTATACATTCATATATATGTGTTTGTTATCCGTCTGTCTCTCCATCGATCGATCAATCAATCTAGCTAGCTAGCTAGCTAACCATCTACATCAGGCAGTGAACCCCGGCCGGCTATTGGTTGGGGCTGAGAACAGAGCCCTGTGGCGAATTTTGAAAATGTGCAAAATATGAATACCCGCCCTTAAAAAAAGTTTATAACTGCGCACGGATGGCGAAAGATGGCACTTAAAACGGAGAGGACCATAAAGCGTCATGAATCAAATTCCATCCACAACTTTATTTGGTGGTCAAATTATTCAACACAAACAAACCACCTTCATATGACTCATTTAGCATTGGCTAGCATACTCGCCTAAATAACACAAACAGGGCATTTAAATGCACACCCATACAAAAAAAAGCCCACTATTAACTCATTCACTCCCAAAGACGTATTTAAACGTCTTTTCAGACTCGGTCCAGAATTGGCTGGACTTGATCAATGTTGTAATGTTGAAACTCGACAGACCTTCTGTTGACATTTCTCAACGTGCGTGTTTTGACTGTGCAAAAATGACCTCTTGCCACGAATGTATGAATTTTTCCGTTAGTGTGTATTTTGTGTCTGTCTGCAGAGTGACGGCGAGGGACCGCAGAGGGACGCCGGCGGGTACACCCAGGAAGACATCTCCCGGGTGGAAGCCACGGCAACCTTAAAGCGCCGGCCCCGCGGCTCCAAGAGCCACCCCAACGGCTCTGGCTTCACCCTCCAGGAGTCGTCCACCGTCAAACGCAGACCCAAGAGTCGCGACAAGGAACCGGAGGGATACGCGGACCTCGCCGGGCCGAATGGAGATCTCCTGGGTCGGGAGCCGCCCAACACCGCGCAACCGCTACCGTACCAGAACGGCACGGCCACCGTGAAGCGCCGGCCCGTTTCCGACGCCGGAGTGATGGAGCAACCTCAACCGCAAACACGCCCGCAAGATGATCCGCAATCGCCGGTGAGCGCCGCTTCTCAAAGGGACACTTTGGACAAAGGAGTTCCTGCGGGCAGCGAAGAAGCGCCAGTGAAAAAACCAAAGCCGCCGGTCTCCCCAAAGCCAGCCGTGGCGCAGATCAAGAGGCAAGGAGTCCCGCAGAACAGCCCGCAGCCGGCCTCGAGCAAAAGGGTGCCTCTACCGGGACCGGGGACACCTGGCAGCCCAGGTAGGAGTCTGTGTGTGGCAGCGGGTCAGGATGTGAAGCACCGCCCAGATATTTGGCATAAAAGGATGGCAAAATATGCCGTCACATACAGTAGGTGTCATTAGGCTTTAGACTGGGGGGGTGCACTTGGGCAAAATTGGGTCAAAATTAAGCCAAGGTGGGTCAAGAAGGGACTGGCCCAGTTTTGGGGGGTTTTCATTTCATTCAAAAAGTCGGGTCAATTGACCGGCCCACCAAACAACCCAATCTCGCAGACTAAAATGGACAACCCCCCCCCAAAAAAAGCATATGCTTAGAAACCGTGGCTCTGCAACGTTGTTTGCAAAATTGAAGCACATGCGCCGTGTTCCTTCAAGCATGTCCTCATTTGACAGAAACTAGAACACACCGTGAACTTTAGTCCTTAATTAAAGCGCCCCCCCCGCCCCCCCCGGGGGACTGAACAGACGTCCGTGCTGACCTCTTGCTCTCTTCTCTCTCGTCTTCTGAAGTGGAAGGAAAAAAGATCCCTCCTCCAGTCTCGCCAAAACCCGCCCCGCCACCCACAGCGCCGAAGCCGGCCAAACTGATCCACTCCATGACCAGCCCCCCCTCCCCGACCCCGACTCCGGCCACGCCTCCGGCAAAGCTGCACCCGAGCGTGGCCCGGCAGAGCAGCTCGCCGCCCTCGCTCCCCAATTCCGACACCCCCAGCCCACCGAACGTCAAGTTACCAAGCCCTTCCGCGCAGAGTCCGCATACCCCACAGACGCCCACCACGCCGCAGACCCCCGCCACTCCCAGCCCGCCGGTCAAGCCCCCCCGCTCTTCCATCGGTGGCGTATCTGTGGACAGCGGGATGACGGCCCTCGGGATGAATACGCCGGCGTCCTCGGCGACGGACTTTGGTGTCGAGTCTTTGGCGCATCAGAAGCTGGAGGAGACGAGCGCGTCGCTCGCCGCCGCCCTGCAGGCCGTGGAGGACAAGATCTTGCGTCAGGAGGAGTGAGTAGCGCGCAATTCACACAAAAGCTCCTCATTTCTCCAAAAACCAAGAAAAAAAATAGCGTCGAGTGCACTCAAAACATCCCTTCCAAAGTAGTTCTGAATTGGCCGCAATTCACCGCATCACCAGTGAGGGGCACTGTGGCGTCAGCAGCAGAGAGACCCCAGCTCACATGTTTTGCGGGTTGCTTAGCTCTGCTCCTAAATAAACAGACTTTGAGTCATACGTGTCTCTCAAAGATGCCTTTTTTTGGAGACAGTACACATTTGTTTTTGCTAAAGGCGTTTTCTCGAGCGTCTATCTCGACCCCCTTCCCCTAATAGGTCCGTTCAATGAAGGTTCCATGTTTTTTTGTTTTTTGTTTTTCTGTTCATTGATACGCTGACGGGATTACGTCATTCTGTGTGTGCAGCTCGGAACAAAAAACCACCGTGAGCATCCTCGACGACATCGGCAGCATGTTCGATGACCTGGCCGACCAGTTGGACGCCATGTTGGAGTGACCGGTTGGCATGTCGCCTTGGCAACGCTGCGCCCAAAGTGACTCGGATGGACGCGACGGGGCAAATCCGGCTCCCTTTCCCTTTCGTCGCTCTTTTTCGTCAGCCTTCGCCGATGGACTTGGCCCCCCCTCTTCCTGTCTTCTGCGCCTCCTGTAGCCGCCAATCGCCCTCTACAGGCGGAACGAGGGAAAACAATACACGGGAAGAAGAAGAGCAACAAGGAGAGGGAGCCTGGCCATCAAAATAGGCGTCATCCTTTCCACTTTAAACTAATTGCGATTGAAAAAGCAACGGTGTGACGACCCGTCGTACGGTACGTGTACATTCTACGCATGGAGAGTTTATATCTACTGAAAAAGTCCTGCATTAGCACAGTGTTATATCATCGTCGACAGATAATTATGACGCTCTCGCTCTTTGGATCCATGTCTCGGTTATGTGTGGAATTCGGACTTCTGGTGTTTTGACCATGTAGAACGATGTAATCTCTGACCAAGACCAGACCGGTTAGCTCCTAAAGTGTGTGTGTGTGTGCGTGTGCGTGTGTGTGTGTGTGAGAGAGAGATTGGTAAGTGTGCATGTGTGCGTCAGGGTTTGCGTTTTGATTTCCTTGAGCTCACCTTTAACGTATCCACTCACACGTGCAAACGTGGAGAAGCACAAGGGCCCGTGCGGACACAGGAGCCTGCACAATTCACACATGGACGTGAGCAAATCGAGGGCTACAGCAGGTTTGTCCTTGAGGAAATAAATGTTAGGTTTTACAAAGAAAAAGATTCCGGGATGCATTTGAAAATGATAATAAAATACAAAGTGTTTAGTTCAATGAAGGTGAAAGGCAAGCATCGTCCTCGTGAAGCTTCAGCTGAAGCTTCAGCTAATCACCGACCCCTGCTGATGTTATACGGATAGGATGAGCGCTTCATTTTTCTTCCGATTTCTAGTCTGAAAGCGTTCACGTGGTAGATCGAAGGCGGCTTTTAAGCCAGTCGTGC
This sequence comes from Hippocampus zosterae, assembly GCF_025434085.1. NCBI lineage: Eukaryota > Metazoa > Chordata > Actinopteri > Syngnathiformes > Syngnathidae > Hippocampus > Hippocampus zosterae. Next base: position 811,933 of record NC_067467.1, read on the forward strand.
GGATGAAGAAGACCACATTTCACTCACTTTTTCCAGAATACTGAATTGAATTTAGCGTGTTGGTACACTTTGACATATCATCTTTCCATATCAATCCGAGTAAAATATATCTCGGATTGGACCCGTCCGTGTATTTGTCTCGAGGAAACAAACGCTTGTTCTCGTTCACTCTTTTCTTTTTCATCCCACACGCTGACAAGCGCTCGCCCTGTGTTGCCATGACAATCTGCTTCATCATCATCATCATCATCCCCGCCATTTTAAATAGAGCTGCTGCGGTTTCAGCGCAATAACAGTGTTGATGGCTTTAGAAATAAGTTAGGACGGTTAGAGGCAGCAGAGAGCGGTGACGATGGACGCGGTTTGTTTGAGCAACTTTAATGACGTATTCCCTTACATGACTATATTTATAATAAATGATTTTTTTTTAGGCGCATGTGGTGCTAGGAAAAACAACAAAATTGCTGCGTAAAACCGGCGGAGTACCTCTTGAATTGCTCAATCTAACCACTCATACAGAGCATCATTTAAATAATATAGAGATTACAATGTATAGAGATATTTGCAACCAAAATAGAAATGTATTTATGATGTATGTGTCAACCTGAAGACTATTTTTCAAAGTTAACAGATCGAATCTGAGTGTTCAATCGAGTTGCTCTCCATGCTTCGGCGGTGCGAGCTGATGAGTCGTCATCCGGTTCCTTGTTGCCTGCGTGTGTTCAATTGTCCCACTGTAGCGTCGTGTGTCGAATACATGCAACACTTCTTCGCAATCCTTCTCGTTTGGCTTTCAAACCGGTAGGTACTTGTTTTTCTTTCAAACATGTGCCTTGCTTGTTTGTGACTTTGCTTTGACTTCGAGTACATTCGAGTATGACCCACAGCCGGCTCCTTCTTCAGGATGACATATTCGACATTTTCTCATCCGACCTCAAGGGACCGTGTCGAATATGCTCCCTCGAAACGAGCCCCCAAGGTGACCTGGAAAAAAAAACGGATTTCCTCGCAAAGGTTTGCGTTCCCTCGCATTTAACTTTCAAATTGGCGTGAAATACAAAGGCATCAAATCTGTTCGCGATTTTTAATCAGAATTGAGCGAGTTAGACGACAGTTGCCAACCTGACGCGGGAATAGTTGAACGCGCATTTTTAAACAGGCGTCTCCGTACGATTTCACCTGTTGCAAAGACAACAAAAAACAACAAAAATGTTGGTTGCGATTTTTTTCTTCTCGATGCAGGGTCAACAAATGTACTGTACCCATCACCCACACGAAGAAAGAAAAATGCTTAAAGGGAATTACTTGCCTTACGTTCATACCAGTGTTCTTTTATCCGGTAAAGTTGCAGCTGTCCCTCGGACGCTGTTGGTTTCAAAATGTTGAACATGTTCTGCGCCCGCTTGGTTCTCATTGCTGTTCTGGGTTTATTTGAAGGCATGTTGGGGTTGGGTGGGGGGAAAAAAGACACAGATTGTCTTATTTGAGTTTATTTCTTAACAAAAGAGAGAGTCACGCCGTTTAAAGTCGATTTCCTGCCTGTGCTTATATGAAGGGATACCAGAGTGGTGTCTCCACTTGTTCTGCGGTGACTGATGTGACAGACGGAAGTCGAATGCGAGTGCGCGTTTTGTGTAGCTCTGCTTTTGATCGTGTGAAACGCGCGTGAGACTATTGCGTGTGTATGTGGCAGTGAGTGGACAGTGGTTGGTGTGCTTGCAGTGACTGCATCGTATGGCCATCTGCTCTAAATAAATAAACGTTCTATACAAACGGCACCATCTTGTGTGTTTTGCTGTTTTTATGTTTGTTTTGTCCGCGTGGGGGTGTCACAGAACTGCAACTTTGAACGCCTCAAGGCCATAAATCGTGAAAAATCGCCGTCACAACAAAAGAAGCCAACTGTTTATTTTGCTGCCATCTTGTGGCATCTCTAGGCAATTCAGCTATTTGCTGACACGCCACATGAGGTTTCATTTCAAGTATGTAAATATACTGTATCTCACAATGTACTTATTCATTCATGTATTTATTTATATACGGTATATGTATGTAAGTATATATAGGACATATAATATATATAATATATAATAAGGTTTCAACGTTTCATCAACGATAAACGTAACGATATCAACGATTTATCCATTTTGTATTTATATTGCACTTAATTGAACGGTGTTTTATAACATGATTCTGTGCGCCTTACCTTGCACAAAGTATACAAAAAGCGACAATCGGGTTAGAAAGAGAGGAAAAATTTTCATTTGGCGAGTGTAATTAATTCACGACTTTTTTTTTAGACAGATACGTTCAAAAGTCCACAGAATTGAATTAATATCCCAGTTTCAAATCAATGTAATTCATTGATTTGTATTTCAATCATTCTAACGTGGGGTTATGCGTACAAAAAAAATGTTTGACTCGTTTATTGGTTGATTTTATTCTTTTTTTATTTTTCCCGTAAATGTGCCGGTGGTTGCTGCATGATGGTTCGATGCTTGCAAGGACCAATGAAAACGCCTCATCGGAATGATGGTGGTTTATTTGGGAATTGCGCGCTAACTGACAGCTCCGAACCGAAGTGGATCATGGGTAGTGTAGTTCAACCGCTGAGGAGAGGAAAATATCCACCAACCAAGAGTAGAGCGTGCGTTCAACTACATATCCCACTGTCCCTTGCTGTGTTAGGAAGCGTGCGTGCGTGCGAAGCGTGACAGGGAGGGGGGAGGTGGAAAAGGGAATTTAGGAATTCGTCTCCAAACTTGGAGCTACGCTGTTGCCGAAACGATGGTATGTGCGTTTATCAAACTCGACATGGAAAAAAAACACGATCCTGCTAGCTAGGGGGAAACATCGGCTGTCGGTTTTCAGCGATCAGACCATATAAAGAGATCGATCTTGGTTGTGATTGCTAGTAGGAAAAAAATGCTAACTTAAGCTAGCCAACAAGCCCGTTCAGCTAGCGTTAGCTATTTCGTCACGCAGGGAAAAATCCTTTTCTGGCCAAGATGACAGCTGATAACATCGTGCTGTTTGTGTTGCTAGAATCCATCCCTTTTCACATGCGGAAACTTTGTGCTAAAATCACTGACATTTGATCAACTGTCGGGATCCAACTTGGGTCCGTTATGCGCATCCGCCCCCCTTTTTGAACGAGTTTCCCCTTTTTACGGACATTTCCTGGTTGCGCAAATACTTGGGAACGCGTTGTGCGAGGCGATCGGTACAATGTCCAGGTTAGCTTTCGCTGTCTGATCGTGTGGAAACCTTTTGTCGATTTAGCTGACGGGTTGTCCGAGTCTGGTTGTTGTTCTGGTTACTGTTTTTTTTTTTTGACTGTCACTTCTGTCCCTTTGTCTATGAGTCTGCCTCAACGGGGGCTTTAGAGTTTGGTTAATACACGCGTGTTTTGACTCTCAAACGGTTAGCCCCCTATTTGCAGTACATCTATGTAGAGAAATACTAAATCATCATTCAATCATGCGCAAAGCTACTTTTGCTTTTGGGTTAAAGTGGGAATTGTACTATTTTTTATGTAACACTCATAAAGTTGGTCAAATGTCGCAGCTTCTTTTATGCATTCATTCGGTAGACTCACACACTACAGTGACAATCAGCAGAATAGTTTCTTCAAAGAAAATCCCCCATTTCAATAGCAATGCGGTGCAACATTTTGCAACGCCCTCCCAGTGTGATGTCGTGCATTTGTACAAAGTGTAATCAAAACAGCTTGTCTTTGTATAAACTAGAATTTGTCATTCCATCATTTGTTCCATACACGTGAGAACAATTCTTCCATTTTCCATTTGTGTCTTTCCAGGACTAGGCAACTATCCGGGTGCTGCTCCGTCCAGCTGCTCTTTGTGCGTGTCAAGTAATGAGCAGCAGCCGCCAGACGCGTCACCGCAACGGATAATCCAGTAAAACAGCAAAAGTCACAGCAACCATTCACTCCCGGGGCTGACTCGGCAGGCAGGGTGAGACGAAATTAGATGCGTAGGTTCAGTGCACACGAGTTATGGAATACGTTTACAAATGTAATGTTCTTGTTTGTTTTGAAATATTGGAACCACTCATGAAATTGGCCTTACTTTGCTGCAGCAAGGATGGAGGCGTCTTTCGGTCCAACCTTCGCAGCCGTGGCTGCGGGAGCTAAAGGTGAAGCGCAGATCACAACTACCTGTTGTTTTTATTTGCTGCCCCCCCCCTGACCCAATTAATTACAATGATGATTCCTGTCTTTTTCAGCAGAAACATCCAGCACTTATAAACAACATAGAAGAACTCCATCATCTTCCAGCACCTTGACCTACTCTCCTCGAGATGATGATGACGGAATGGTACTCATTCCCCTCGTCTATTTTTTTTTTTTTTTTGGTGGTAGTGTGCATTTTAATCTGTGAATCTCATCTGACGCTCTCCCGAATTGCCCCCTTTGTTTAAGCCGCCCATCGGTACCCCTCGAAGGTCCGATTCGGCCATCTCAGTGCGGTCTCTCCATTCCGAGTCCAACATGTCTCTGCGGTCTACTTTCTCTCTGCACGAAGAGGAGGAAGACATGGTGGGTGCCAACACACAGCCCCTTGTATACGTCACATGCGGAATCATACGGTCGATGAAGTAGGGATGCGCCGAAAATTTGCCCACAGGAAATAACCCGGATGTGTGAAAAACTTTTGTCACGGAAATAAAATGGGCCAAACAGATTATTACGCTGATGCCCAACTGAGTGAAGGTTTTGCTGCATCCCTACTTCCAAGCATATTGTTGCAACATGTTACAGAGCAAGGCACTGTTGAAATCTGCCCGAAACAAAGCAGTCTGTGCGTATGCGTTAGGAGCCGCAGGTATTTGCAGAACAGCCGTCCGTCAAACTGTGCTGCCAGTTGTGCTGCAACGTTTTCAAGGACCCCGTGATCACCACTTGTGGGGTGAGTTGACATCTTTTTGATCATCCCGTCCATTGACATCCTTTTTGTTGCTCCGGGGATCGTTTTCTTCAGTGTCGTCAACATTTTCCTAGCAAAAGTTCCCCCATCAGCACAAAAATTAGCTTGGTTGCATTGGCTAAATATAAGTCGAGGCAAAGGCTATTTTTGCATTTTTTGTTCATCTCATCGTATGTCACCCATGAAAGCGGCAATGTACTGTTATCGCTACGTGTTGGATGCTATAGGTATGTTAATTAACGCAGGTCAACAGCAAAAGCCAAACACATTTATTCATGAGCCAGGAAACTGAGCGTCTTGCTCCTTTATTACGGTCTTCTTGACGGCATACAGTGAACAACTGTGACATCGACTCAATGAATCGCAGAGTGAAACTGAAACGAACAGATTTAAAACACGCATTAATATTGCGTACACAAATACAACACAAATCGTCAGGTGTTTAACAAGGACATAAATACAGCTCAAAATGTGACAAACAGCGATAAACAATGCATTTTCGCGGCACCTTCGCATGCTAATTAGCTCGTTAGCACCGATTTAGCATTGTCGCTACGTCGTTAGCAACACTCTAAACTAGCGAAATTTCCAATAACAATCTCTGAAACACATTTTTAAATAATGATAAACACGAGCAGACTTACAGCCATTGCTTTCGAAGGTGAAACTTTTTTCGAAGTAATCGAAAATTAACTCAGGAGGACCAGTTGCAACGGTCACGCTTTCTGTAATGAGTCGTCTGTTGAAACATGACGTCTGCTACCCACAATGCACCGCGATAACTAAACGAATATTCTAAACGGAATTACTATTCATGAAATGACCCAAAGCTGTCGATAACTGAGTGTTAGTTGAATTTTAAAAAGAAATCAACTGGAGACGCAAGCTCGGCTCGGTTACCTTGTTGTCTAGTTTGCGCCAAGACTGGTGTTATTTTAAAATGTGATGTTATTTTTTGTTTTTTGTTTTCTCCAGCACACCTTCTGCAGACGATGCGCCTTGACCTCAGGTCAGTTTGAATGGACCGGTGGAGAAAAAAAGAGAATGGTGTTTTTTTTTTTTAAACATGGAGTTGGAAGAAAAAGTTATGTAAGCACTTTGGAATGAGCTGGAATCCATATCTGACATTGATGCTCGCCCCCCCCCCCTTTTGTAGACAAGTGTCCCGTGGATGCGGCCAAGCTGACGGTGGTGGTCAACAACATCGCAGTCGCCGAGCAGATCGGCGAGCTTTTCATTCACTGTAAATACGGCTGCAGGGCCGCCGGCGGTGGCGCCGGCGTGGGTGCGGGCGGGGCCTCCAACACCGCCGTGGCGGGGAAGCCCGGAGCGTACGAGGTGGACCCAGTGGGCTGCCCTTTCACCATCAAACTATCCGCACGCAAGTACGAAGCGCATGAAGGTTCTGAACGTGGTCGCCGCCTCTCCGTGACGCCAAATCACTCTTTTTTCCGTGCAGAGAACACGAAGCCACTTGCGACTACAGGCCCGTGCGCTGCCCCAACAACCCCTCCTGCCCCCCGCTGCTCACCATGAACCTGGAGGCGCACCTGAAAGAATGTGAGCACATCAAGTGTCCCCATTCAAAATATGGGTAAGTCCTTAAAAAAAAAAAAAAAAAAATTGTTGTGGCGATCCTCAGGGCTCACTTCTATGCCCCCCCCCCCTTTGCTGTGTGCTGCCAACAGGTGTACTTTCATTGGCAACCAGGACACGTATGAAACCCACCTGGAGATGTGTAAATTTGAAGGCCTGAAGGAGTTTCTGCAGCAGACCGATGACAGGTCAGCGCACTCGCTCCACATGGTTGTCGCCGCGCCCGTCCATCAAGTGATGTCCTCTCTGACCTTTGACCCCTCCCATCAGATTCCATGAGATGCAGCTGACTTTAGCTCAGAAGGACCAAGACATTGCTTTTCTGCGCTCCATGTTGGGCAAACTGTCGGAGAAATTAGATCAGCTGGAAAAAAACCTGGAGCTCAAATTCGGTAAGCGTCAAACGGAAAGATCGATCGTCGTTGTTTGTCTTTTGAGTTTTGCTGTTGTGTTGACAAAAACCCGTGTGCGCTTCAGACATGCTGGATGAGAATCAGAGTAAGCTGGGGGAGGACCTCATGGAATTTCGCAGGGATGCTTCCATGCTCAACGTGAGTACAAATTGAACACATTTTTTAAAAAAAGTTTTTTTTTTTTTTTTAAATTAATATCACGAGCGAGAGGTCACGTGTGATTTTCATTGACGTGTGTTTCTGTTTCTGTAGGACGAGCTTTCCCACATCAACGCGAGACTCAACATGGGAATCTTGGGCTGTAAGACTCCCGTTTCTTTTGACCCTATTGATCGGTTTTCTGTCTCCTTGCCTCCTCATCAACCTCGTCTTCTTCTGTCCCCTAGCTTATGACCCCCAGCAGATTTTCAAGTGCAAAGGCACTTTTGTCGGCCACCAGGGACCCGTTTGGTGTCTTTGTGTCTACTCCACCGGAGACTTGCTCTTTTCTGGCTCCTCAGACAAGACCATCAAGGTAATAATGCCCATTCTGAATTACAATTGCACTTTTGCGTTTTTCTATGCCATATTTTTACCGCTGATCAGCTGAAATTGTTTTTTTTTAATTGGATTTTATTTTAGACCTTGGATAACTTGATAGACAAGGGCCGAAAGGAAGCACTTCTTCTTTTTTAAGATAAGATAAGATACCCTTTATTTGTCCCACACTGAGGAAATTTACAGCAATATAAACGCAAAATGGACAAATCGCAGTGCTATTTACAATTATTCATTTTTTTTAAATTTTCAAATCACATTTCTCTTCCGAGTCTGCGTATGCCCCCCCCCCCCCCCCCCCCCCGTGACTTATGGCTGAAACTCTTCCACACACACGGCACTGTTTGAAATAAAAGCTCAGAATTGTGCATTTGAATCTGAAAGTCAGCGTTGGAATCATCGATAGCAAAAAGTTTTGCGCACTTTCAGGTCTGGGACACGTGCACCACCTACAAATGTCAGAAAACCTTGGAAGGACACGACGGCATCGTGCTGGCGCTCTGCATCCAGGGGTAACGTACAGGCGTGCGACGCTCGCTCACTTCGATGTGATTTGACCATACGTCCCCCCCCCCCCGTCCGTCTCCATAGAAACCGCCTCTACAGCGGCTCTGCGGACTGCACCATCATTGTAAGGAGGATTTGTCTCCGTTGTTTTTCCCGTACTGCAAACCAAAGCCACGCCCTTCCTTCCTTTTCAAAGCGCGTTGTGTGTGCGTTGGGCATTTTTTTTGCCGTAGGTGTGGGACATCCAGACCCTGCAGAAAGTCAACACCATCCGTGCCCACGACAACCCCGTTTGTACGCTGGTCTCCTCCCACAACATGCTCTTCAGCGGCTCCCTCAAGGCCATTAAGGTACAGCGACGGCTCCCCCCACCCCGGAAAACGCGCGGCCGTTTTGCAGGAGACGCTTGGCTGAAAAGCAATACGTGTGTCTCCAGGCTATAATAAGTACACCAATGGGATGTGGCGATATCTGTTTCCATGGTTACAGGGAGGGAAGTAGAGAAGAGGTGTTGGGATGGGGGCGGGGGGGTCTTGCTACATTTTTTTTTCACTTCTCTTTTGCTGACGCTATAAACTTCAGGTCCCCCCCCCCCCTCTCTTTGAGCAGCTTCTCCGTAACGAATTATTTTAATGCCCTCGGCTGATGTTCGAGCCTCCAGCTCCGGCCTCCCTGTGTGGAGTTTGCATGTTCTCCCTGGGCCTGCGTGGGTTTTCTCCGGGTGTTCCGGTTTCCTCCCACATTCCAAAAAACATGCGTGGCAGGCTGATTGAACACTCTAAATTGTCCCTCGGTGTGAGTGTGAGTGCGAATGGTTGTTGGTTTCTGTGTGCCCTGCGATTGGCTGGCAAGCGGTTCAGGGTGTCCCCCGTCTACTGCCCGAAGACGGCTGGGATAGGCTCCAGCGACCCAAGTGAGGATCAAGCGGCTCGGAAGATGAATGAATGAATGAATGAACTCTTACCTCATGTTGTGGTGTGCGTGCAGGTGTGGGACATTGTGGGGACGGAGTTGAAGCTGAAGAAGGAGTTGACCGGACTGAATCACTGGGTCAGAGCGCTGGTGGCCTCCCAGAACCACCTGTACAGCGGATCATATCAGACCATCAAGGTAACGCCGGCCGGATGCAAAATCTCCAGATTTGGAGCTACACCGGACACGGGGTCTCCTTCCCTAGTTGAGCATGCGCCAATTATTGGCTCTGAGGGGGTTGACCGCTTCCTCCTCGTGCGCCCGACAGATTTGGGACATTCGCTCTTTGGAGTGCGTCCACGTCTTGCAGACCAGCGGGGGCAGCGTCTACTCCATCGCCGTCACCAATCATCACATCGTCTGCGGCACCTACGAAAACCTCATTCACGTAAGATCCCTCCCTCCGCGGAACGAAATTTTCCGCGGCGGTTTTGAGCTGGAGACGAGCGAGATGTTATGTGTCCTGTCCAGGTGTGGGACATTGAGTCCAAAGAGCAGGTGCGGACCCTGACGGGTCACGTGGGGACAGTTTACGCTCTCGCCGTCATCTCCACGCCCGACCAGACCAAAGTGTTCAGTGCCTCCTACGACCGTTCGCTGAGGGTGCGCAAAGATGATTGTGTTTTGTGTTTGGCGTGCCACCGAAATGCGCAGATTCAATACTTGTGCGTGTGTTCAGGTGTGGAGCATGGACAACATGATCTGCACCCAGACTCTGCTGAGACATCAGGGCAGCGTCACGGCTCTGGCTGTGTCCCGAGGTCGCCTTTTCTCCGGCGCGGTGGACAGCACGGTGAAGGTAGCGCCAACGTTTTGACGTCCATCCCCACCAAATTCACCCACTTTGTGTGCATTTGTTCGATTTGACCTTTGCCCTCCCCAGGTGTGGACGTGCTGAACGGAGAGCCAGCCCTCTGGAGATGCTATCATGTTTGTCTGTGGCGGACGGATCTCCCACGCGTCTACATTCCCTCCTTGCCGTTTGTTTGTCTTCACACTCGCAGTCCGACAAGTATTTGCTGGACGACCTCCGACCTTTTGACCCTCTAAGGTTCAACTCAAGGTCCTCCATGATCTCATCACATTGTGCATTATGACAAGCTCTCATACGGTCGGCTGACTGAATGTTCCGTGCCTGTAAATGATTTTGAACCACCGCACCGTTTCCTTTCGACATTGCAGCTCAATCGGCGACGCATCGAAGAACTCCTCGCGGCCGGTTTAGCGCTCGCGGGCTTTTTACATCAACTGATCTTGTAATATAGCGCCTCTTGAATTTCCTGTTTACAGTATTTTATAAAATGAGATTACAGTTCAGGGAGACTGAAAAAGAAATACGCCCCCCCCCCCCCCACACAAATATAATTTGGTGTGTGCCTGTGTTTTAATGAGTGCCATATGCAAGGGATTCGAGGAGAGGACGAGCTACTCGGATCGTTTCGTGGCGCACGCATTGATCCGACATCATGTGCTTTTCGTACGCGTTAATAATCAGCGGGAAGTGACAGCGGGTTCGTAATAAACTCGCACAAGCCAATACGGACAAAGTGCCACTGGACGAACGTGATGTGTAAGCGCCCATATTGGGCTAAATATAAGCCAGTCGTCATAGCAACATGTTGACCCGCATCATATTTATGAGTAGGGTGCCCCCCGCAGAACATTTACTAAACATTCTCAAAAGGTATTTTGCTTTCATCCGAGTGCGCATCTGGACCACTACTTAGAGATTTCTTGTAAACGTGTAATCATGTAAGGTCAAATTGATCATCGATCAATAAAACGGTTGTACACTTGAACATTTGAGTGGTTTATTTCAAGTCACATGCGCGTCCATCTGTTCACGCGCCGTTGAACCATGGCCAGGCACTCCTCATCTCGCACCCGTGTGATCGCAAATGCACACATTCAGCCATTTTGATGATGAAATCATGAGCATTACTGAAACGGTTTCAGTGACGTTCCATCAGGGCCAGCAAAGCCTTCTCTGCTGGCCTAAACATTCTCAGAAAAGTAAATTTAATACATTTACTTTTCTGAGAATTTAATTGATGTTATTTTATTTTCATAAATATGTCAACAAACGTATTCTCTGTTTTCTTTACGTCATATTTTTTCCACTTAGTCGAGTGGCTTTCGATGGTATTTTAAATAACATTGAAAGCCACTCGATAAATAACTTATTTATTATGGTAGCGTTTTTAACCAATCATATTTCAGATCGCTTGTGTTGCCAGGTAAACTAAACTTGCTCGGGGCCTTCAGATTAAACAGAGCAGGCCCCTGTGCCCTGGAAGTGAACGGGCACAGTCAGCTTGCATTAGCCAATCAGATCACGAGTCTGCCTCGGCCTTACGTCGACACTGGACGTGCGCGTTCAGTGATTGGATGAGTGCCTGCTGGAGGGAGCTGTTGCTGCAATTTGACCCAAAATGGCCGAAGGAGAAGACGTTGATCTGGTTGCAGGACTACTTTCCACACAATTTTTAGGACGGACCTTCCACTGGATTTACCAATTGAAGTTGTTCTACCAAGGCGGCAAGGAAACATCAGAGCACGGCTGGCCACTTACAAGCTACGGTGCGTTTCAAAACGTTTGGGGACGCAGGCACTAACATTGGTGAGTCAATGAATTTTATTTCACATTTCTAATTGTTATTGTATTTCGTGAGTATTAATGGTAACAAATTAAAATGACAAAGATACAAAAATGATCATATCAACTAAATCATTTCACCTGCAATTTCTAATGGCGCATTGTAGTCAGCTTCGTGCACTAAAATTCGTTCAATCTCAGCTGCTCAACATTTTTAGTTATTTGCTGTTGTATAGCAGATTCTCAAAATGCAAATGCTCTGTTCATTTTATTTTCAAAGAATAGTTTGTTATTGTGTGGTTGGTGTCTTATATGAAACTGCGACATGGCGCAATTTATTGGACAGACTTGTCATTCGGGTGGCATTTTATTGAGTATTAAATCTTTTTATTTTTGACAATATCTGGAAACATAGTTTCCTGCTCTTAATTGAGAATGCATTATTGATGGTTTTAAATGCTCCTGAAATGAAGTGCTGCCTGACCAGCTTATATTGTGTTCATGTATGTGACGTCACTGAAGGCCCAAGGTTGAAATGCACGGCCCGCCACTGTTGAAATGTCTTGTCAAACAGCTGATGTAGCAAAATACCGCCAAGGACAAATTTGCCATCAAATATAGGCTTCCCTATTGTATTATAAAACACTGCAGGATTTGGTCAAATACTAGACTGTGCAGTGTAAATATTTTTTGCCACGAGAGAGCGCTGTTTAACCATTTTCCAGTTAAGGAAGCGGTGTCTTCAAACATCCTACGGTGACGCTTGTCTTTTTTTCAAAGCGGGTCTCAAATGTGCAGAGTACGTGCAAAAATCTGCAAAATACTTTCAAATGTTAACCTAAAATGTGAACAAAAACACGTACTGTATTGTCAAGATAATAAGGTGTGGTAACATTTAAAACGTGAAATACTGCTTAGTTGTTGTCAGAAGGACAAACGCTCGGGCCCTTGAATTTTCACTTGAACTTTTACTGCTTCTTATTTGAACTAAAGTTATATTTAATATTTACAGTACATTGAAAAATATACCCACTCGCAACCTAGCGAGGATAAATGCAAAAGAAAATGGTTGGATGTGCCGTGTGATTGACTATACAAGTCCGTGCATGCATGGTGTACCCCATTCCCCCATGTTTTGACAACGTAACATGCTGTCAAGTTATGATTTTGAAAAATGGCCCTCTTGCAACCCGCATCTTGGAAGGAGAAGGAAAAACCTTTCGAGAACTATGTTGCACATGAAACTATTTGTCTTTCATTGCAATTAACTGCATTGTTTCAACGTGTCGTATGAAGGGGGGAGATGACAGCAGTGACTTTTATCGGTTCATTTTGAGCATGAGTTCTGCAGCTCCGAGAAGAAGAAGGAGGAGGTGTGTGTGTGTGTGTGTGCGTGAGGAGATTTCTGCATGTCCAGACGGAGCGAGGCAGCCCTAAATAGAAAAGCAGAGCGTCGAGGGCTGAATGCTGTAATGCATCCATGAATAAGAGATGTATTGAATGCGGCAGCTTTGTTGAGCCATCCGCGTGCACGCAATCACACTCGCTCTCATGCACACGCATAAACACACACACACACACACACACACAGAGCGTTCCATTAGAGGAAGCTGAAGCCATTAGTAGTTTTATCTTCTTTGTGTGGGACAGCACTGACAAGATCCCTCTGCACATACTCAAAGACACTCAATCAGGTCCAACACACAAACACATGAAGTCTTTTGGTCTACGGTGTTTTCAGAAGATGCCGTCATGGGCAGCTGTGATTTTAGACAATTATTGTTAAGCCTGGTTTCCAAAATGTCAACATTTTCAACATGTTCAAATCCGCATAATGCTAACATTCATTTGTTGAAAAATAATCACATTTAAGTGTCGTAACTTGAGCAACCCTTATCTAGTGTGCGCATTAAGGTTTTGTGTCACACAACACTCTTGGTGGTGATTCGAATGAAGCCTTTGAGGAGGCGTAGAAAAGCAAATCTTAAATGGTGCTTTTCGTACTCTGACCAGAACGAAACGTAACTCATTCACTCCCAAAGACGTTTTTAGACGTATTTTCAGACTTGGTCCAGGATTGGCTGCTACTGAATGTTAATGTTGTTGTTTGTTGAGTTCACTTGAATGGTAACTCGGTATGTGTGTTGTAGGTATGACTCTTGTGGAGGCAATCGGGTTCCTTCGAGCGATACACCCCGAAAGCGATTAGCATGTACGCTATGTGAAGAGACTTGTTTTATGTTGTCTTGAGGCGGAAGAAATTTCATCCGCGCTGTGCGTTGCGCATACAGCACATTTGACAATAAAGTTGTATTTAATACTTGATAGTTAGCCAGCTCATCAGCATCAAACCAAATATTCAGTGAAGCCCACCTCTGCGGTGTGTCAACACCTGTTTCATTAGCTTGTCGGCTGCGTCGCTCTTCAAATGAAGGTTGGCCCGCAAGCCGTCTCCCCAGCTTGCTAGCTTGAAAATGATGTAAGCTAAAAAAAAAAAAAAATACAATTTGAAATTATATGAGTTTGCGTATTTCTACCCACTGTATCTGTGTCACTCGTAAGTACACGTTGGTGTCCCGCAACCAAACAAACGCATGCGTTGCGCACACACTTGACCTGAATTTAGACAACGGGGGTGGCGGCTCTCCACCATAACGTGGTCCATTAGGGGGCTTAAGTGCAGCTAAGCCACATGCCACTCACTCCACCACAAGGAGACACACTTGGGGTGGTGGGGGTGGGCTGCAGGGAATAAAATACAGGAAACAATGGATGCCCACCAAAACAAAGGATCTTTTTCCCCAAAAAAATGATACTATTTGTATCAAGGTGCTGTTTTTCTTCTGTCAGTACATTATTAAGAGTTGGCTGCTGAGTGATGTTGTCATGTGCTTTGATTGATTGTTCTATTTTCCACATACACACACACACACACAGTCAATTTGTCCCGCGCACAACAACATCAACTTTGCTTTTTTGTGAGTTCCTAACTCGAGTAATTTACAGCAGACGTTTCTGATCCAACATCCATTAAACTGCGCATCATGAATTAATGATCACTGCTGAGTAGGACAAATCTCAGCGCTGATGGCGACCCCCCCCCCCCCTCGCCACTGCTGCCCCCATCTGGTGTGAATATTAGATCTTCTCCTGCCCCTTGAAAGGGAATTTAAGTGTAGAATTCCAAGACATGTATAGCTGACTTTTCATTTTGGGAGACTTACGCTCGATTTGGTGAAAACACATCTCACGCACATGAACGCCGGATCTTGGTTGATGGTGCGAGTCTGTGGATGAAGCTTTGGGGGCCATATTTGTCGTGTTATCGAGTCAGGCACACGTGAGTCCAGCTGTCGTGTTAACGTGGGTAACTTTATTGAGCTTTTCCGAACCGTGTATCCTCTCTCTAATCACTCTCTCGTCTCCCGCTCTCGGCGCACACTCGTGACGTAGTCGCCCCGCGACTCTATCGTCATGCTGTACACAATTACACCACAATATTGGGGCAGAACGCGAGTGGATGGCACATTGAACGCCCGCTCAACTTGTCTCCAGACAGTGACTCTCTCTCTCTCTCTCTCTCTCCTCCCCCCTCCACCCCCCCTGACAACGTTCACACGCAGACGCACAAAGCATTCAGCAGAGTGGAGCGTTCCCCATACACCAGCCGCTTAAGTAGTTTCCCTCTTCCTGTCCTTCAGTCACGCGCAGCTCCAGCCTTAAAAAAAAAGTTATAAAAATCCCCAGACGATACCGACATCCTAGCGACTCTTCCACCACCCCTCCCTCGACTACCTCACGCGGCTCGTGACCGACCGTCTGTTTCCACCGGTGACTGCGGATTTCTCCTTTCTCCTGCGAGTGGGGGATCATTATCTGACTTTAAACACCACCGGACCCGATTTCACACCGGGAAATATACTACAGTATCCCCCCCGCCCCCCCGGGATTTTTTTTCTCTGTTGCCTCCCTTCCGTTTACCTGCCCCCGGTCCGAGTTGAGAAGAGCAACAGCCTCTGGCGGCGCATCACTGAGGTAACGATGCGTCTGATTGTGTTCCGTGACTACCGTGGGGTTAACGTGGATTTATTGATCACAAAAACCGATCGGGAAAAGAGCATTTTTGCTTGTCCTGAGTTATTTTAGATACGGAATGACAAACAGGTTGTTATATGTGGCTGAACAATTGAAAGTTTGCGCTTGTTTGGCCCTGCCACGCATGGCTGGGGAAGAATTGCAATCCAACGGGTATTCTAGCAGGGCTGAATCAAGGACAAGTGACTCGGCTGAGGATGTGGGGACACTTTTACCACCTTGACGCTGCATTGCGTGTGTGCGCGTAGGATGTGCATCCACTCAATGTTACATAAAACTTACATCTTTCTGTACTTCCGGTTCCCCCCCCCTTGATTAGAATGAAGCACTGCAATCCTTTTCTTGGGTTAAAATGTGTTCTTCGCGTCCCAAGAGGGTTACACACATCCATCCATCCATCCATCATCTACCGCTTATCCGAGGCCGGGTAGCGGGGGCAACAGCTTTAGCAGTGAAGCCCAGACTTCCCTCTCCCTAGCTACTTCGTCCAGCTCTCCCCGGGGGATCCCGAGTCGTTCCCAGGCAAGCTGGGTGACATAGTCTCTCCAGCGTGTCCTGGGTCTTCCTCGGGGTGGGGCAGGACCGGAACACCTCACCGGGGAGGCGCTCAGGAGGCATCCGAATCAGATGCCCAAGCCACCTCATCTGGCTCCTCTCGATGTGGAGGAGAAGCGGCTCGACTCTGAGCCCCTCCCGGATGACCGAGCTTCTCACCTTATCTCTAAGGGAGAGCCCGGACGGACACCCTGCGGAGAAAACTCATTTCATCTCGTTCTTTCGGTCACGACCCATAGCTCGTGACCATAGATGAGGGTTGGGACGTAGATCGACCGGTAAATTGAGAGCTTCGCCCTTTGGCTCAGCTCCTTCTTCACCACGACAGACCCATACAACGTCCGTGACACACAGTTGATCATTTTTTAGCTCTGCTTTTTTTTAGGCCAAATAATGTGTCATTGAAAAACAATTACCGGTACTCGTGATGTGTTGTTTGCCAAATTCTGAGCCCCCGTTTAGCTCTAAAAAGCGCACTTTTGGTGACTGGGTGTGGCTTGGACCAGCCACATGATGACAGTGTTATTTCCTGCTTTACAAAGTCATTGGGATGCTATTAATAACCGAGTGGAGAACGTTTCCAAACTATTTGAAGGCTAACACTCATTAGCCGACATTCCATAAAGCTTATTGATCAGCCACTATCGACGAGCTCTTTTTTTTTTTTCCACACGGGCAGTAAGAGCCACGGTTGGCGTCATGGCAGCGGCGGTTGTGAACGTGATGCGGCGTTATCGGCGTCACTTGAGTCCGTTTGACAGCAAGGAGCTTTTTTTCATTCTCAATCTCCACACTCTCAGCCGGTCCGAGGAGCCGATCTATTTTTAGTCTCTATTTACAATGCAGTAGCTATCACTCGGTTTCTTTCCCTCTTAGTCACTCTCCTCCGCCTGGTTCTCACGTTTTGCCTTCAACTCTCGCCCCCCCTTCCCCAAGGCCCTTCCTTTTCTCCCACCATGAAAGTCGAATTGACACATGAACTCAAAAGACGGGCCTCGCACACACGCGTGTACAGTTTAATGGTGCGGCGGGAAGACGGCGGCACGGAAAGGGGTCAAAGGTTAATCTCTGGATGCTTTTAACCCAAATCGCTGTGCGACCTACATAACCTCAATGAAATTACCACCCTATATTCCCCCTTGACACCCCCCCGCCCCACCAGATATTTACAAAGGGTGAGACGTAAAGCGCTTAGCTTGCTGATCCGCAATAGCGCTTCACGTAAAACGCCGCACATTTTGTCATTTGCAAATCAAGGAGACATCTTTCAATCGTGACTGCAGGGGGCGGAGCTAAAACCTGGGCGAAAACGGGGATAGGAGAGATGGACGACTCTGGAGGCTGAAACTGGCCGTTGCCCACCCACTCTGGTTTTTTTTTTTCCCACTGGTGGGAGACGTGTTGTATAACGATGTGCCTCCAACTCACAAAAAGACCCGAATACACACCCGCACACTAGTCTATTCTTGTCTTTGCTGTTGCGTCACTTCATATATGTCGTGTTCTGCACGGGGGGGGGGCCAAGATGTCCAAAAATGAACATCCCATCATCACATGAGCTGGTATCATTTTTTTTCTTTAACCCCGCGAATCAAAATATTGTCCGCAGACAAGCTTCCAAATCCCCCCCAAACCGCAGCCATGGATGAGATGGACCTGCCCCAGATGAAGAAGGAGGTGGAGAGCCTCAAGTACCAGTTGGCTTTCAAAAGAGAGAAGTCCTCCAAAACCGTGACAGAGTGAGTTCCGTCGGATCACGCCTCGAGGAAAGTCCGTCAAAGATTTACCGTGCTAATAAAGTCGCTGCGGAATTTCAAACTTTTGTTTCTGTCTCCACTCCGAAGCTTGGTGAAGTGGATCGAAGACGGCGTCCCGGAGGATCCGTTCCTGAACCCGGAGCTGATGAAGAACAACCCGTGGGTGGAGAAGGGAAAATGCATTCTTCTGTAGGAGAGCGCAGCTAGCTTATCGTTCCCCACGCAGATGCCCCCCCCCCATCCCCTGACCCCCGGGGACTCTGCCTCACAACCTCACACCGTGAATGTATAACAATCCGGAGCGTACACACACACACACACACACACACACACACACACGTTTTCCCGACTGCCGCACCTTTCACCGCGAGCTCGTTCTTGCCATGTAGATGCTTTATCGTTACGACCACGCGATCGATACTCCCACTCGATGTCTCGATATACGACAACCTACTTATGCAGCCGCGAGGCACAACGTTTAGGTCCGACTTTGCAACTAACACGGATGCATGCCGTTGTTTGCTCCGGTTGGATGAGCTAATGCGCTCGCTCAAGCTTTCACGCCGTCGGGCGTGCCGAAGATCGATTGACCGGCTTTCATTCGCATCCGGGGGAGACGGTTAGCGCGATGTGCTACTCACTCGCTACGAACGGAAACAAAAACCTTTTTTTTTTGTACTCAAATGTAAACGGAATCTTGAATTTGGTGGCCGACGTGATGCCTTAAAGGTTGCAAAATGGTCATTTGGTCTGCATCTGCGATCGAATAAGAAAGAAAAAAGATGGCCGCCGACTACGGCGCCATCTTGAGGTCGTTAAGAATAAGGATGAAAGTACAGAAGATGAAATCGAGTCAAATAAATAGCCAAATACCTCAAGAAATCTCTTGTGTTCGTGGCCCTCCATTGCTGTTTGCAACTTCAAATGACATATTTGAGCAAAATCTCCCACGGGAGTCAATTCACTGCCTGGAATCGTGACCAAAACAAGCAAAAAAGCCTTTTTCCCGCCGCAGGAATTAACCCCCATGACGGCGAAAGCAGACACGTTTACAAGCTCGGCCAGTTCTCATCCCGCCGCGGCTCTGACATCACGCCACGTTGACGGCATCGGCACGCCCCTTTTCCGGTTTCACATGATAACGCGCGTTGTTGTTCTTGGATGCCAGTCGGTCGGAGAGCCGCGTGTTTATCGTTGCTTCGGGTCTCTCCGGGGGGGTGTTGGCATTCCCCCCCCCATCCGCTCGCTCCTTACCTACCATCCCCAGGGGGCGGGGGGGGGGGGGGGGCGACATCAACACACAGTCAGTAACACAAACACTCTCTTGACAGCCATGTACAGCCATGACCCCTTTAACTTATTCATCTTTTTATTATTATTTTTTTTCTCTATTTTATTTATTGATCTATCTATTTATTTATTTATTCGGGGGAATGTGCTCCCGCGATGAATACTAGCACTTTCCTTTTTTTTTAAATTTCCGTTGTCTCCGCCTCCCCTAGTTCCAATTTGAAAAGCAACAAACAAATAGCCCCCAAAAACATCATCATGATCCGAACTACAGCCTCAGACGCAATTGTTTTGATAAAATAATCATCATTTTGAAAAAATTGACATGAGCTTTGAACATTATCATTTGACCTCAACGCTGACCCTGGCGCGGGTCACTAGTTATTAAACTGTGTGGCTAAAATAAAGTTCTGTCCCTCAAAATGTTGGTTCGCTAGGAGAACATTTTTGTTTGTTTAGTCACTTGTGGATTCGAGCTCAACAATTTGAATTTGTAACGTGTGACCCCCCCCCCGCGCCTCACTGCATGAAGAGGGCTTCTACGGTAGAACACCTCAAGCGCAACATTGTGTAGCTTTTCCATTGACCCCGAGTGAAATTTCATATTTTTCATATTATTTATCCAACAAGAGAATTGAACAAACTTGTACACAACAAATGCCGAGATGCATTTCACCCGCGTTAGACGTCTTCTCTATCACGACTGTAACTTATTTTTGATTTCTTTTCATATTTTCACAAATCTGCGTGTGTACACGTTACTTATTGCAATGTCAGTAGAAACGTTTTTTTTTTGTCCAACTAGCTAGCCACCGATTCTTCGCGCGAGTGTTCCGAGTTCCGATTATGCATCAGATTAAGCCCACGTGTAAGGATGACGAGCAATAAATTCAAGATCATTTTTTTTGTATTGAATTTTTTGCAGAAACATTTATCCGATTGAATAAAGTAGAAGATTTTGAGAGAGCTCTACGTTGTTGTTTTATTGTGTGTTGAAAAAGTCCAATATCTCAAATGGATTTTCATATTACGTTAAGTGTGAGAAGAGATTCATGAGAAGAAAAGAAATGAATTTGTCGACGATTCATTTCTGGAGGCAATATGGCGGGTAGGCTGCCACTTTGCTAGCAACAGGCTAAAGCGCTGTTGATTGAAAGAAGAATTTGAGGGAGGTTGAGGGGGGTGGCGGGGGGGGGGGGGCGGCGGGGGCTCAAGAATGGTCGCCAACTACCCTTGAAATCATTTATTTGGGTTCCCGACGTCAAAAGAGTTTGCTAGGTGGAGTTGAGCTGAGGCGCAGCTGGCTAGCTTAGCTTTTTATGGGTCAGCTAGCTTCAATCCTCTCGGCTGCTCGACGCCAACTAATGCTCTCAATCCCACCTCAGCCATGTTCTGCTTTATCCCTTTCCTCCTGAAAAGCTTCCAACGGCCCGCGCGCACACACACACACTCGCTGTCTCTTCGCTGTCTGACTTGAGTCGGGTTCTAATGCGCCGGTTAATGGCTGCCCCCAAACTCCCCATTTTATGCTCAGATTACACTCTGGCACTCCCAAACGCGCATGTCGGTGCATCCGTTTATGCACGCGCACGTCCAGACACGTATTCGGAGTGTTTGTGTGTTTACGCGCGAAAGTCTGAGCGTTTCCGCTTGGATTAAGATGAACATCATTTACAGTACAAAATGGCGGCACGCTTCATTTCGCATTTACAGTACAAAATGGTGGCACACGCTGGAAGTAGTCGCTCGTGAATACAGCTGCTAGTACTGATCTCTTTGGCTCTCTTTGGGTCACCTGCTCTTTGATAAATTCTTTCCTGGCTCATCCCTCCCTCATCAAATACATTTTGTGAAGACTTTGATTGACATTTCAAATGTTTTTAGATGTCTGCGCTAGCGCCGGGCTGCTGTCAGAACTTTCTGCGGAACAGTAAATCTTCACTTCCTTTTATTTCTTTTTTTTTTAGTCCTTGAAACTTATTTGGCTTTTGTTCTCATTGTGACACTCTCAATCAATCTCATTTCGTGTATCATATTAGTCCACATTGAAGGCAATTTTGTAAATTGGAAGACCTTGGGAGTTTGCGTGTGTGACCTCTGCTTGACTTCTCAACAAAAACGTGCCTTAACGTTAGAGCGGGCAGACGGATACCGAAGGACGCTCGGTCGGAAACCTCGTCAGACGTGACGAGGGAAGATCGGGAACCACCTAGCGTCTACCCATACGAAAAGAAGTATTTATTGCCCCCCCCCCACACACACACACAAAAGATGAAATATCCTGCCAAGTGACCAAAAAAAGATCTGAGAAAAATGTTGTCTGCCAAAAATCTGCCAAATTTGAAGGAATAAAAAAAAGTGACCTTTGACCTTTCAGACACGGTGGGTGTGTTCATCCATCAAGATCAAAGGCCGCGCCCTCTCCCACCGGCGACAGACGTCATGTGAGTCCACCACGATAACACTCGAAAGCGACTCTCATCAATCTAGATCTACAGTCCCGTACTGACAATTGATTAGGCACAGAATTTAGAGAACTTTTTTGCTTTGGTTTGTCAATCTGCCGTCGTGGGCTGAGCATCGCCGATCATCTCAGTCTGCGTAACCAAAAATACTCGCTCCTCTGTGTTACCTAAAAAAAAGTACTTCTCCGGCACGCTCGTTTTGATAACCTAACATGGCTGCTGCGGAAGGACCACAAAGTGGAAGCCCATCGCTGTATATGGAGAGAGGATTAAACGAGACGCTTCTTGGAGACTTACGCACTGAGCCATAGTCCGTGACCCCTGCTTTCGAAACGGTCTGTAGCCTCGCTCCTTTTCCTTATAAGGAAATATAACGGCTCCCATCATAAATTCTTGATTTATCTGAGATTTAATGCTCTGGTTTGTGAAAGCACCGCGGTACGGTTTCTGGTTTCTCCTTTAACCCATCTGTCCTTCCGAGGCCTCCTCTCCGGACTCCCTGCGTCAGGAGATTTGGGTCGTTTCCGTCGATGAGGAAGGAATAAGAGTGTGTGTGTGTGTGTGTGTGTGTACGTCTTCCGTCATTTCTGTGTTTTCTTTCTCTGTGGTGTCATTACCTTCTGCCGTCCTCCCCGGGGGGGGGGGGGGGGGGGGGGGGAGTCCGTGTTTACCCAGCGTGGCCTTTGAGCTGTCACTGCAGGAGTCGTGTGTTCCTCATTGCCATGGCAACCAACAGATGCAATGACTCATAAGCTCAGCATTACCAATCTGATCGGTGGCGCGCAAACTTTGAATCCGAATATTTGTCCCGTCTTCTGGGCTTGGGGAACGAGCAATGTCGGTAAGATACGCGGGAGCAAGTCTTTGTGAGGACAAAAGCCATCCCGACTCAGGACGCAACCGTTTGAAGTAGGTCTGTTTGGAGCCATATGCCCATGACTGCAGCACGCCTCAATAAAAGATGAGGTTTCTGTGTTAATCTTTAATAGTTCTGTCCTTCAGAATTAACCCAGATGAACACACATTTGGGGCATGGTGCACAATCTCTTTGTCTTCTACTTCCCCTTCAGTCATTGGTTTTTTTTCTCTCTCTGTTTTCTTTAATCCCATTTCAATCCAAATACAGTAATCTTTTATTATGAAGTCTCACACAGAAACATGTAGGTTATGTCTAATAACAGTCTTGAGTGTGATTGTCAGTGGCAATGGTTGTTCGTCGGATATGTTTTCTTGCGATTGGGTGGCAAACTGCTCCTGCACGCCCACAACCCTCGTGAAGATAATCGATGGATTTTAAACTGTCCTTTGCTTACAGTCCTCACAATTACGAATCGGCAGCAGCCAGCAGCCCATCTGAAAGTTGTTCAACAACGCCATCTGGTGGCCATATTAATGCATCAACACGGAACGCGTCGTGCGGTGGCTTTCAAGCATTTTTTAATTTACAATATAGTATTGATTGGACGCAGCCATGTCACGTGATCACGTGACTGCACCGTGACGTAAGGCAAAAGTTAACGACTGCCGAATTGTGGACGGAAACGGGGCGAATTAGCGATCGTATGTTATATTTGCCTATCGAGCCATGACATCCGCCACTTCAACTGTTGTCTGTTGTGTTCAATGTTTTAACCAAATCATCGACTTGGCCTGGATTCACAGCGCACGACTTGTAATGAACATTTTCCCCAGTCATTTTACATTATACTCGAGTGCGAGTACATATGCTATCTCTGTGATTTTATATTATTCAAAAAGACTCGTACATCCCTGAACTAAAAGGAGGGCGAAACGAGTGGTTGCCGCCCAAGTCGCGCAGCGCCGAACGAGATCTCGCACTTTCAACCGGGTTCCGCTGCTGACCGCACCACCAACTTGTCACCAAAGATGGCGATTTGCTGAGTGCTCATGGATACACACATTTTACGGCTAGCCGTGATCCTACCAGAAACGTCAACTGTAAAAACACACTAACCGCTCAACGAGCCGATACTTAGTCGTCGGAAGAACACCGGGAGCACCGTTGGCCACCGCCACCATGCAAATCACACTAAAAACACTGCAACAGCAGACCATTCAAATTGAGATAGATCCCGAACAAACGGTGAGTAGCCTCGCAGCTAACTTGCTAACTTTAGCTACACTATCCGCGGGCGAAACGACCGTTTGAGCGCGTGTTAACCCCGACGTGCGTCTCTTTGACCCGATTGTCACGTGTGGAAAGTTGTGATTCACGGATATCGGCGTCGCGTTTCGGTTTGGGTATCCCACATGATGTTACGGGGTGGGAACAACGCGAAAGCTCACTTGTTAGCTCGAGCTAACTAGCTAACCGAAAAGCCAGTAAAAAAAAAAAAGTCTGCCCACGGTGAAGGCTGGCGTTTTGAGCACGTGCTGACCAAAAACTTCGGTTATTTACGGTCCTATGTATATGTTTGTTGTGCTAAATATGGTGAAATAGTTGGACAAAGTACATGTATACAACGCGATTGCCAACACTGGCTAATAGCTGTTGGGCGTTCTGGTCTCGCAACATAACGAAGTAACTGGCTACATTTGTTAGCATGGTCACAGCCCGAACATGCACCCTGACAGGCCAACGCCAACAACTCGGGGGGGGGCACTTTACCAGCACGTTCTGATACCCTTACTATCACGTCGACATCAGATTCTCTGGCATATCATGATTGATTATGTTTTATAGTTGGTGGTCCTGCTGACAAAGTTTGGCCTGATGTGACATTAGCAGGGCTCAAATTTCACACATGGTTGTGCTTTGCATCAGAAGGTTTAAAAAAAAAGGATGAGTGCTAGTATGTCGTGTCTTATGTGGTCTGTTTTTGCCTTTTTGAATATAGGTGAAGGCCTTAAAAGAGAAGATAGAAGCAGAAAGGGGAAAAGACAATTTTCCTGTGTCTGGACAGAAGCTGATATATGCTGGAAAAATTCTTCAAGATGACACGCAAATTAAGGACTATAAAATTGATGAGAAGAATTTTGTTGTAGTCATGGTGTCCAAGGTGAGCTCATTTAACAGAAGGTCAGTGGACTTTTTTCGGGTATATCTGCAATATCTGAGGAGACCTAATACAAGAGCCGTATCAAAGGTTATTTTTTGATACTGTGCTTGTATTTGATGCAGGTATACCTAAAATTGAGTTCACACATATGCATAAAATTAACACCGTACCATTTGCTACAGTGTGTAACTTAAGCGAATGTCCTAATCTCACAGCAAACTTTCCCCCCCACCCCCCTCACCCAATCATAGGCTAAGACAGCAGCTGCTGCCGCCACACCTCCTGCTTCCGAAGCATCAAAAACTCCAGCCCAGGATTGTGGTTCCACATCATCAGGCCCCACTTCAACCCCAACCTCGACCCCAGCCCCAACATCCACCCCTGCAGCTGTCCTCACCCCCCCGGAGGAGGTTAAGGAAGAGCCAAGTGTTACAGCAACAGAAACCCCTCAACCAGCCAGGTACACCATCTTGTTATCATGCCCCTTTCACACTGCCCATTCATGTTTTCGCAGCTGTTCCCCCCGTGTCACAGTCCTGTGTGAACAGCACTGACGTGAAATGGGGCTGTCCAAATTCACCCCATGAATTTCCCTGCTTTGTGGTATTAATAGAGGTTGGACCGCAGTTGAGCCAGGACCGGGGGTGTTAGGTTCCAAACCCCGCGACTTACTTCTTCTTGAAATGAATTGTTGCTCTCCGACAAATTTTCCACACCCGACACTGACTCGCCTATATCACAACACATAACGAGATGTGTTGTGATATAACGCATTGATGTATGTGCCGTCTATGGCAATCGATTAAGATGATCGATTTTTTTTTTTGGGTGTAAAATGGAAAAGAAAATGTATCACCGCAATTTACACGGTTTCCCTTGAGCCACACCACACCACAATTCCGTCCGTTTTTCTATGTGTACATAGAGTTCACATAGATCAGGGGTGTCCAAACTTTTTGCAAATTTTAGTAAACCAGTCTGTTTCACATTTCCATTTTTATTTGAATTTCAACAATCTTAAGAATTTCTTTTGGTTCATTTGAAACAGGAATTTGAAATATGACACATCAGTCAATATAAACACGGAGTGATGTCTTGTTAACTCGTGAGTGATGCCCCCTAGTGTCTAAATGCTATTACTCATTTAGTGAATGCTATTACTCATTTAGCCACTAGAGGGAAGCAGTACTCTATGAAACATCACTCACCAGTCGACGAGACCTCAGTCAATGCAACACGTGTTCCATTGCGCCCAACCTGCGGGCCAGACGGCACTGATTTTATGACAGGGGGCCGAGGGCCGGATGAAATTCGACCGCGGGCCGGATTTGGCCCGCGGGCCGGACTTTGGATATGTCTGACATAGATAATTTATTGCATTTTTTGAACTGGAAATCAAACTGAAAATGCAGCATATTTCATTTTTTTTTCTTCTTAACTGTGTTTTGTAGTTCCAGCGGAGGGAGCCAAGGTTTGGATGCCTCTTCTGCGCTGGGTAGGTCATCACTCAATCATCGCCATACGTGCCGTGTATAAAGTTGGCATAGGAATACTGTTGTTGTCACAGAATTGACGCAAGTTGAGGACAAAAATACACTTTTTAGCCCAACGAAAAGCCGCCCAATACATTTTTTCCCCCCAGAATCCGTATTTCCACAGTAATCACTGTATGTTGTGCGTGTGTACATTTCATGATTTAAAATGCTTAAGTGAACTTAATGCCTCCAAATGCAGACACGGATGAACAGCCCGGTAAGTTCCGAAGTCTCCTCTTTCTTGTTTCTTTCAGTCAGCAATAGAAAGTATAAAAAAACGTCTTCTCAGTGTAATGGGATGCAACTTAGATTTGACACTTGCTGCATTTTAGTTCTTCAGTTTGTCCCGGTGGCGGATGACATCTTTTTTTTGTTCACCTTTCAGCTCAAAATTTGTTAGTTTTTTTCTGAGCCAACCAATTAGAATGAAAGAAACAAAGCAGAACTCCGACGTTCACATTGCGAGTCATCTGGGGACATGACAGGCTGCGGAGCAATCTATTTCTATATCTCTATATCTCCTTCCTATTTTTAAAGCGAAACAAAAGCCGCCTCTATTGTGAGGTCCTAGTTAGGAACAGGGATTCCTTTTGGGCCCACTCACAGATGACGCACATGCCTTTTGTCATTCTGCTATTTTTGTACGTTGACTTGTTGACACTCAGCTGTGAGAAATCGTCACGCTGGATTGAAGCGGTCAATTCAGTCTTCAAAGAACACACCGCTAAAGTTGACCTTGTTTTTCTACTGATCACAGAGAAGCCATTCAAGAAAATGCAAATAAAGCATTCTTTCCGATTCGCCGATATTGAAAATGATGATCGGCGGTGTGTGTGTGTGTGTGTGTTCTGTTTTCAGTGACAGGCGCAGAGTATGAAGCAATGCTGACAGAGATCATGTCCATGGGCTACGAGAGGGAGAGAGTGGTGGCGGCACTTCGGGCGAGCTTCAACAACCCTCACAGAGCCGTGGAGTACCTTCTCACTGTGAGTCTGCGCTCACGACAAAAAAAAAAATCAGACCCGTTTTTGCACGATGGGATGCTCCCGGATTCAGTCATGTGATCGGAACCCGTTTGCAGGGTCTCCCGAGCAGCCCGATCCAGGACACGAATCCCCCGGCGCACACGCCAGCATCCGGACCCGCAGAAGCGCCGTCTCTAGCGGAAGGTGAAACATTTGGATGGGAGAGAACACTTTGGCATTGATCCGATCTATATTTGCTCAACTGGGCATTCGTTAAAGCGCGGAGCGAAGTGAACATAGTTTTGAGTATTTATCCCCCCCCCCCGTTTCGGAAAATGATGTCAATCTTGTGTTACGTCATCAGGGGAGAACCCCCTCGCATTCCTGCGGACTCAGCCCCAATTCCTTCACATGAGGCAGGCTATCCAGCAGAACCCGGCCATGCTCCCGGCTCTTCTGCAACAGCTTGGCAGGGAAAACCCGCAACTCTTGCAGGTTTAGTAAGCCAGTCTGTTTCACATTTCCATTTTTATTTTAATTTCAACAATCTTACGAATTTCTTTTGGTTCATTTGAAACAGGAATTTGAAATATGACTTATCAGTCAATATAAACACGGAGTGATGTCTTGTTAACTCGTGAGGGATGCCCTCTAGTGTCTAAATGCTATTACTCATTTAGTGAATGCCATTACTCATTTAGCCACTAGAGGGAAGCAGTACTCTATGAAACATCACTCACCAGTCTACGAGACCTCAGTCAATGCAACGCCTACACGCGTGACCAGTCCCAACCTTTTCAAAAGTTTTGATGGCAAAATTTGAAATGTCGGGGGCGCGAATAATTGTGGCACATGTGATTTCATGTGACATGCTTATTTCTTCATGTCGGATGCCCCCTGGCGCCCAAAAAAGTAAATGCACTTGAATTAAAAGTTGGATTTTCCTCTTCTTTTTTTTTCACTGTAATTTTGGTTCTTGTTTTAAATTTGGGCCCACCAAGAGAGCGAGAAACATTTCTTCATGTCACCTCTTGGCGAGCCTTCAATTGTATCTGATTTTGTCCCCCCCCCCCCCCCGCAGCAAATCAGTCAGCACCAGGAGCTGTTCATCCAAATGTTGAACGAGCCAGTGGGCGAGGGCGGGGAGGCGCCAGAAGTCGGCGAGATAGGGGCGGCGGGTGAGGAGGGTGCGCCCGTCAACTATATCCAAGTCACACCTCAGGAGAAGGAAGCCATTGAGAGGGTGAGTGGCCGTTAGTCACGTCCATTCATGAAGGCAGAGGTGGGGGCGTCGTGAAAACTCGTAAAAACCGACGGAATATGTGGAGGGTTTTCCTAAAAATGTCTTTCTTGCCCCGCCCGGCAGCTAAAAGCACTCGGCTTCCCCGAGGCGCTCGTCATCCAGGCCTACTTCGCCTGCGAGAAGAACGAGAACCTGGCCGCCAACTTCCTCCTCAACCAGGGCCTGGAAGACGACTGAAGAGCCGAGACGGGACGGCCACCTTCCCGCTCCTCCGTTCCCACCCCCTCCCCTCTTCAAAGACTGCACCCCCCCTCCCCCCAATTTACCTGTACAGCCACCAACCTCAGCTCCACTCGGCGGGGAGGGGCGAGGGGCGAGAGCCAGAAGGGAGTGGGGTGGGGTGGGATGGGGTCGTGGAAGGTCGCGTGAAAGAGAGTGGACAAATCCACGTGAATTCCAATGGAATGTGTGGGCTTTGTTTAGGGGACATCCAACCATTTGATTTTAGATGCGCTTTGCGAACTCTTAAAGGGGGGGGGGGGCTGAAGTTGCTGCGCTAAGTGTGTGCGAGTGCTTGTCTGTCTGCGTGCGTGAGCGAGCGAATAGACATCTGCGTGCCTGTGCGGATGCGATACAAATACGCTGATGTCATCGGTTTGCATTGCCTAAGTTTGTTCACGATGTAGCCAGCGTTGTGCGCGCCATGTTTGTGTCCGTTTCATCACAAACAGGTTTTGCTGTGGGGGGGCGGGGGGGGGGGCACAGAATTAACGGACAATATTTGGTCTTCCCTCGCGTGTCACTTTTTGTTTGTCCGCACCGGCCAGAAAGACAGCAAACCCGATCGATGAGTCAACATCACTCGTGAGAGCGACGCCGGCCGCTTGGGGTGCGCAGCGGAATTCTGAAAAAAACCTCTGCAATTTCTAAAACGAAATTCAAAACTCTTTTTTTTTTGCTCACAAAATACGCACGAAAAAACAAGGCTGCTGTTTTACTGCACGTCTTAAATTAACACTGCAAATCCATAGTAGTTGTAACTGATGAAAATATATATAAATATTTTTGACCCCACCCCCCCATCTAAATCCATGTCAATCAATAGATCTTTAATTTGATGGGGACAGAGTCGTAGATCAAGCTATAAACTTATTCGAGTTAAGGCCCAGTAAGGTCCGCGACATGCAACGCTAAATGATTTCATGCTGCCCCCGGTGGCTCGTTTGTTGTATTGGCATCGGCAAACATGATTCTGTCACAAATATTCCTCGCTCAAAATCGACTTATCTTAATTTCCATTTTATATTTCGTACGTTCTCGTGCCGCTAA
This sequence comes from Hippocampus zosterae, assembly GCF_025434085.1. Taxonomy (NCBI): domain Eukaryota; kingdom Metazoa; phylum Chordata; class Actinopteri; order Syngnathiformes; family Syngnathidae; genus Hippocampus; species Hippocampus zosterae. The sequence continues at coordinate 841,757 of NC_067467.1, forward strand.
AGATGTGCTCAAGAGCTCTAATCAGTTAGGATTTAATTCATTTCACGTGGGCCCGGTTTGACTTCAGGACATTTGAATTCCGTCTCTGAATTTGGACAAAACGTTGAATCTCTTAAGTTGATTGTGAGGATCGGCTTTCCCAGTGAACCGTCTACCCAAGTGTCCATCCTCCTGTCCAGTCCAGCTGGAATTACTGTCAAATGTCGCGCCTCATTCGACCTAACTAGCCGGGTTGTACAATGAGGATGTTTTCTTTCATTTGTTTTGAAATGTTGAAACAAATTGGGTCAGATAAGAAGAGCAAATGTTCACTGTGTGGTTCTGCGGGCGTGAGGGCAGATTGTGCTCCACTGTCTTTCCAGCGGCAACATGATCTTGGACAATGCTGTGCTACATTAAATATCAGCAGTCTTTCAGGCATTTGTGTCAGCGTGCATCATTTGGTTCAATTATTGGATTCAAGTTGACTACTGCCCCTGTCGCAATCGGATCAATGCGCTGAAATAGCACTCGCGTTCGGAGAGTGCAGACCTCCACTTTGAGAACTTCAAAGTGGGACAAAATGGTCCATGTAGAGTAAGGCGTTTTTAGCCGAAAAAAACGACCATGTATAGTAAGGCGTTTTTTGATGAAAAAAACGACCATGTATAGTAAGGCGTTTTTTGATGAAAAAAACGACCATGTATAGTAAGGCGTTTTTTTAATGAAAAAAACAACCATGTATAGTAAGGCTTTTTTTGACGAAAAAAACGACCATGTATAGTAAGGCTTTTTTTGACGAAAAAAAACGACCATGTATAGTAAGGCGTTTTTTGATGAAAAAAACAACCATGTATAGTAAGGCGTTTTTTAAATGAAAAAAACAACCATGTATAGTAAGGCTTTTTTTGACGAAAAAAACGACCATGTATAGTAAGGCTTTTTTTGACGAAAAAAAACGACCATGTATAGTAAGACGTTTTTTGATGAAAAAAACGACCATGTACAGTAAGGCGTTTTTAAATGAAAAAAACGACCATGTATAGTAAGGCGTTTTTTTGACGAAAAAAACGACCATGTATAGTAAGGCTTTTTTTTGACGAAAAAAAACGACCAGGTATAGTAAGACGTTTTTTGATGAAAAAAACGACCATGTATAGTAAGGCGTTTTTTGATGAAAAAAACGACCATGTATAGTAAGGCGTTTTTTTAATGAAAAAAACAACCATGTATAGTAAGGCTTTTTTTGACGAAAAAAACGACCATGTATAGTAAGGCTTTTTTTGACGAAAAAAAACGACCATGTATAGTAAGACGTTTTTTGATGAAAAAAATGACCATGTACAGTAAGGCGTTTTTAAATGAAAAAAACGACCATGTATAGTAAGGCGTTTTTTTGACGAAAAAAACGACCATGTATAGTAAGGCTTTTTTTTGACGAAAAAAAACGACCATGTATAGTAAGACGTTTTTTGATGAAAAAAACGACCATGTACAGTAAGGCTTTTTTTGACGAAAAAAACGACCATGTATAGTAAGGCTTTTTTTTGACGAAAAAAACCGACCATGTATAGTAAGGCGTTTTTTTAATGAAAAAAACAACCATGTATAGTAAGGCTTTTTTTGACGAAAAAAACGACCACGTATAGTAAGGCGTTTTTTAATGAAAAAAACGACCATCTACAGTAAGGCGTTTTTTAATGAAAAAAACGACCATGTATACTAAGGCATTTTTTGACGAAAAAAACGACCATGTATAGTAAGACTTTCTTTGCCGAAAAAAAACGACCATGTATATAGTAAGGCTTTTTTGACGAAAAAAACGACCATGTACAGTAAGGCGTTTTTTAATACATGGTCGTTTTTTTCGGCTAAAAACGCCTCACTGTACATGGTCGTTTTTTTCGGTTAAAAAAGTCTTACTATACATGGTTGTTTTTTTTTGTCAAAAAAAACCATGTACAGTAAGGCGTTTTTAAATACATGGTCGTTTTTTTCGGCTAAAAAAGCCTTACTATACATGGTCGTTTTTTCGGCTAAAAACGCCTTACTATATATACATGGTCGTTTTTTTCGGTAAAAAAAAAAGCCTTACTATACATGGTCGTTTTTTTCATTAAAAAACGCCTTACTATACATGGTCGATTTTTTTCGTCAAAAAATGCCTTACTATACATGTATATCTATCTATCTATATATATATATATATATATATATGTATGACTAGGTTTGCTTGAGTAGTAGCATTCCAACAGAGCCATGTTATCGCATCTCGCCCATCTGCGCTTTGTTCCAGTAGCCCATTTTTCATCAAGGTGCTCTGGTTCCCCAGCACCTGACGCAGACCTTGTTTGGCCGGGCGACGTCTGAGCCGGCATGTCATTCGTTTTATTGTCTCTCATCAATCTATAAGGTAGACATTAGCGTGAAGGATCTTGCCCAAGGAGTTTTGCCCCAAGCGGGATTCGAACCACCGTCTCCCGTATGCCAAACCGATGCCTTACCAACTGAGCTATCCAGCCGCCCTTATACACACATACAAACAAATCTTTCTCATTTCTTCCTCCCACCCCTTGCAGTTGACTTGGGACCAGTTCACTGGCTCCCGGTCGATTCTGATCGGCGTATTGGGCACCCCTGCCTTAAAATCAGACGTAATTCGCTGACTAGCTTAGCGCTTAGAGCCGTTGTTTGCGCATGAGCGGTGATGCAGTCATCTGATTGGTTGGCCTCTATGTCAATCAAGTAATGATAATAGGTTGACGTTCTGTGTAGTTAGTGGCTTGCTTGAATGGCATCGCCACTGCCGATGTGTTTGACCACCCCAATCAAACACAAACACCAGGTACAGTTAAGAACATCCTTTTATTTAATCAAGTGTTGCTCTTTTCAAACTGTTTTTTTTCTCATTATTATTATGGAAAAGAAACTTTAACACATGCATTTCACCAGGGGCTCATGGAAGTGTGTCTGAGGATGGATTACTGCTTTGAAGGGTAGAGGAGGGGAAGAAGCACGCCTAGTGGCTGAGGTGGTGGTGGGTGTCTGGATGCGGCCCCTCCCTCAACCCCGCTGACCTGGACAACCTGTGCGCCTCTCCAATATGGCTTCTCAACCGTGGTGCTTGATAATACTGCTGCCGCTGGTATGTTTTAAAGGTGCTTTTTCTTCCGCTTGTACACACCACTTTGGTCTCTATCAGTTTGCAAACACACTGCTAATTTCGAGACTCCATATTGCAAGGCGGTGTGTCTGACACATTTTTTTTTTTTGTCTCTCTTTCGATTGTGCTTAAAATGACCCTTTCAGCCTCAATGCCATGGTAACGGTCTGCTTATAAGGTGCGATTTAAAAAAGGGGGCTTTTTTTTTTCCTTTCATCTTTTAATTTTAAAATTTTAAAGTGGTTTTCGTTCAACCACTTGAAAGGTGCAAAATTGAGTGCAGCGTTTTAGTGCTGGCAAGGAAAAGCAGCTGCAATGGGGCGGGGGGGGGGGGAGGGTGGGGGGGATGTCAATAAACACAAATAAGGAATAATCTGCCTTTACAAGCAGTTCTACAGCACATCGCCCTCATTTAAACCCAAATATGATTGCTTGTTGCCTCTCTAACCCCCCCCCCCCCCCCCCCACTCCGACCCATGACAGCCCACCTCCATCCTCAACTCAGCCCAGAGCCCACTGGTGTAACTTGTTCACTTACATTAGCGGTTGAATGGAGAAGCCGAAGAAGATGGGTATGGTAATACAATGTGAAGCGTACAGATAAGAATAACATGTGAGCTAACTGCATTCTGCTCAGACAAAAAAAAAAAAAAATAAAATAAAATAAAATAAAATCTGGTGGTTTTTTTTTTTTTAAAAACGCCAACATTCAGAGAAAAGTGAAAAACGGAAAAAGGATGAGTGAGGGGCAGCTACTGACTACTCCAGTGTCCAAGATAGACAGAAGACAAGATACAGAGGAAAGAGAAGCTTTTTTTTTTTTGTCAGTTTTTTTCCGCATTTTTCTGCCTTTTTTTTAATTATTCAACAATAAAAACAGGAACTAAATCACACCAATTGCCTTTAGTACAATGTATACTGCTTTAAAAAGGAGAAGAAGAGAAACAAGTGGATATAGAAAGATGAAGGAGGGGACTTTTTTTTGTTGTTGTCTTTTTTTTCCTTTCGAGACGGGATTTTAGGAGTATATGAGATCTGTGAACAAAAGGCACTTTTTTTTCGGGACAACCTTGAAGATGCTCTGACTCTAGGACACTACTTCACCAAACAAATATTTATATTCATTTACAAGTGGGTGACGGGCGAGAAGGGGCGGGGTTCACTTGAATGGGTGACAGCACCACTCGTAGCAAATGCAAATTTTCCGACATTATTTTTTCTTTTTCTTTTTTTTACACAGAGTCCAACAAAATTCTTGCCAGACAAAAAAAAATCATCATTCATGGTCTTTTTGTTCATCCCCTAAATGGGTAAGAGCTGCTCTTTGTCCCATATTTGAGATGAGATGATACAATCCATATGGCGCCAAAAGTTCATGAGGGGAAAAATGCCTTTTGTTCCAACAACCCCCCCCCCCCACCCGCCCACCCCCTTAACAATGCCCACCTGTAAATACAAAAAGACAAGTAACACACGTTTCCTAAAATGACCGTTTACGATTAAATTTTGCGTGTCGTATGATTGATGGAGGCCAATCGGAAAGCACAAAAGTCTCTTCGGGCCACACCGAAAAAAAAAAATAACAAAGCGTGCCGAGAATTCCAATTCATCCTTTCCACTAGTTTCTTTTGGGTATGGCTAGAACACTCGACGTGAGAAAGCACCAGTTTCTGAGTTGCAAAGATGTTCCTTCAGCCCTCCCGCATGTTCAAAACAAATGAAGTTTTTCTTTAAAAAAAAAAAAAATGAGCACAAAAAGAAGATTATAAAAACAATTCCCCCCTTACTTACAAAGAGTTGGATTTTTTTTTTTTCCTCCGCTCTGATATTTAGAGTCCCAGAGCATACGGACTTGAAACACAAATAAGCCATAAACAGAAACAAAAGAGAGATTTGTCCCTCTCGCAACACCCTCAAACAATCGCAAACAAACACACAAATCCTCTCCCAAGGCATTGCACATGGCTCAATCGACGCGCATCATTGAGTTTCAACAACAATGCTTCCCCATCAAAACGACAACGAAAACAACTCAATGTAAGCTGAAAAAACTCACAAAAGAGTTTTTTTTTTGTTTTAAATTCATCAAGATCATTTTTTCTTATTATCATAATGTCTAACCTGCCGGTTTGTGCAATCGAGAGGCTGCTACTTCGCTCCGATCAGCCGTTGCCGACATGCAACCTACCACTGCCATGCTTCAAAAAATAACTAGACTGCCACTGAGCTTATATTGCAAATCAAAACAAAAGTAGTTATCTATAAATATATATATATATATGTGTATGTGTGTGTATTATATATAAAGATGCTTGCGATTGTCTAGTGAACTGTTCTCTCCCTTTCTCCTGCCATAATTTTTTCCTACCATTCACTATAGCTTATATATGAAAAAAAGAACCTGAATTCATGTTTTGACAAATTGCATAATGGGAATACAGAGGCACTTCCTTTAGATTAGAAAAGAAATGACAGAAGCCACCGTCAAGTCGTCACAACTCACTCGCTATGAGATGCTTGGCCAACTATCGAGTTACTCCGCAGTGAGGAAGGAACGTGGCCGGGGCAGTCCAGTTATTTTGTGAGGTCGGGGGGGATGGGGGGGGCTTTCAATGGAACTTTTCCGACGGCCGTCTGAGACTAATCATCAAGGCCTCATCAGATTGTCGACATTTTAAGACTTCCCTTTTAGAGTTGACGTGGGCAGCGCGCGCGCGTGCGGGTGTGTTAGCATTTAAGACGCACGTGAACGCTGCTTTTTAATCGATAGAAAAGTTTGGCTGGCGTGTGATTGCATTAGTGCATTTTTTTTGTTTAATCAATAAGGGCTTATCAATTCACAATATACAGGGGTTGACATTAGCGGCGCCCACACCTCCTTAAACGAAAGACTAATCCTGTGCAAAAAAAAAAAAAAAATCAGCTTTAAAAAAGAAGAAGAAGGAAAAAAAAAATAAAGTGGGCACATTGCGACTGAAAACAGAACGATATGTCACATATTCATTTTTTTGCTCCGCAGTGTGGTTCGCTCCGCTCTTGGAGCGGCGGCCCGTCTGGGAGTGTAAACAACAAGGTAAACGTTTTCGGGAGAGCGAAAAAGAGCAACATTCCCAGTTTCAGCAACCTTTCCCTTCTCTCTTCCATTTCTCTTACTCCGACACGTCGCCATTCGAGAGGATCGCCGCCACCGGGCGGGGCCTAACGTGGTCCTCAAAAAGGGTAAAACCGCTTTTGTCGACCAAACAAGTTCCAGATATGTTTTCTTTTGATTGTCACAACCTTCTCCGTTGGAAACGGTGCGGTTGCCGGCATGAACGTTTGCAGGGTTCGTACACCTTAATTGGGGGCGAACAAAAAAAAAATTATAATAATAAAAGGATGTTTACGTTTTCACACATTTTGAGATTGGAATTGCGAAGGGGAAAATAAAAATGAAGATGACCCTTAATTTTGGAAATGGGGAGATGAGCATCGTGGATAAATGCTTCCAAAATGTCTCTCCCGGTCGATCGAAAGAAGCTTTGTCAATGGTCCTTAAGAGTCCTCTTTTTGACGCCAGAACAATAAGGAGGGGGTCCACAAAATATGTGAAGGGGAAAATAAAAATGAAGATGACCCTTAATTTTGGAAATGGGGAGATGAGCATCGTGGATGAATGCTTCCAAAATGTCTCTCCCGGTCGATCGAAAGAAGCTTTGTCAATGGTCCTTAAGAGTCCTCATTTTGACGCCAGAACAATAAGGAGGGGGTCCACAAAATCTGTGAATCTGGAACGCAAGCTCTCCCCCGGGTAATTGTCAAGGTGACAAAAGCCGGCGTCAATTCTCGTTCAATTCCCGAGCCGCTTCACCACGCCATGGAACGGATCCGGCTACGCGGGTGCTTGTCGGCATTTTTGCTCCTAAAAGTACACGAATGGGCTCAAGGTTCTTCGAGAACTCTTGGGGAAGAAAGCAAAAGTCCCCCCGAAAGGTTTGTATTGTTTTCAAATCCTGACCGTGGGCTCGGCTGGAACCACCTGGCTAAAATGTCCGACGGCGTTTCTTGATAAGGTGCTGTCATTCAAATACAAAAAACAATGACAAAATAGTACAAATCCCCAAAAAGGAATTCAAAGAAAAAGAACATGCACGAGATACCGAAAGCAATCGCCCGCTTGACAAGAGGGCCAAAAAGGGAGGGCGGGCGATCGATAGCTGCTTATCGATTGGCTCGCGACGGTTCGCCGGACTGGCTTTGTAACGATGCATCGCAACTCCCGAGAAAGAGGACGCCGTGCCTTTTGAAATGGAGACAAACACCCATATTTTTTTTTGGGGGGGGGGGTCCAGACGGGACAAACGAGTTAGCGATGTGTCGGCTTTCTAGTGCCTTGTTTTGTTTCTCCGACAAGAAGAGTCGGAATCGGACTGTCGCGTTGACCTTGTAGTGCACATCGATAGAATTGGCGTTAATCGATTCAGCCTGGAGGTGCAAAGCCTTCAAGCTATTATTTTGGCATCGTTTTTTTTAGTTAGTAGGAGGGTGGAAGGGGGCGGTTTTTTTTTTTCCTATTTCGAGAGTCATTCCGAGAGAGACACGGCGGTCAAACGTGACGTGACCGCTTTCGGGTGGACTATGAAATGCAGTTTTTTTTTTCAATTCACGGCGGCTTTTGTTGAGGTGTTGGTTTTACTTTTGAGGCCACGGCGTCCTTGCGAAGAACTCGGCGTCATTTTCATCCTCCCGCGTGGCCGCTTGGCTTTCTTTTCGCGGGCTGGCCGCTTTGCCGCCATCGCCGTCCTCTCGTCCGCGTCGTCGCCTCCTACGGCTCCTTCCTCCCCAATGAATACGATGAGCCCAGAGTTCCTCCAAATGCTGCGCAATTTTCCTGCGGTGCTTCGTCGGGTTTTTGCCTTTGTGAGTGCGATGCGATGTCGTGGCCTGGTCGCCGTGTTGATTGGAGGACGATTATCTGTTTCCGATTGTAAAGAAAGATTTGGAGTTGCTGGTTTTCACACAGATCTTGTCAGAGGAACCAAGACTGAAAGAGAGCAAACACAGGAAAGAAATCCGATGTTGTTAGCGTCCCCAGCCGATTCGAAACCAAGTCTGAAAAGACGTATAAAAACGTCTTTGGGAGTGAACGAACCCATCGGCGACCAAATTAGCAAAGTTTTGACGAGCTCGCAATACAAAGCATCGTTTTCATTGTCACGGTTTCCCGGATTACGATGGATGTCGTCGTATGCACAAAGACAACCTTCCATCAGTTCGCGCATGCGGGTATTTCGACAGCAACATCAAGCAAACAGCAAAAGCAGTCAGTCGGAATCCCCATCTGGGAAGCGTCAGCATCTGGGCAGAGTTTCACAGCTCACCCAAAGTGAACACAAATAATCTCAACTACCCCCTGGGGGGGGGGGGGGGCTTACTGCAGTCGGGGGGTCATCAATCTCTTCCAAGTTTGAGACAATTAAAGCTTGCGTTAACGACGTTTTCCCCAAAGGTGTTGTGGATCTTTTGAAGTACTTCCAAGGATGTCTTTTCAAAAGTGGGCAGGAATGCCAAGATGTGATGGAACGCCGTGTTTACAGCCCCGCATCCAACTTGCCTTCTCTTGAACCTTTTTTGGAATTCCGTGAATTGTATGAGGACGAATGTCAACACGAGTGCATATTTTGCTTTTGTTTTTCACGACGACATCTCCTCTCCCGTCCCGGCAGACGTCAACCATGGCAACGTCTCCCCTGTTTACTCTCGAGTGGCTAAAAGTAGCATGCAAAGCAAAGCTTTGAGCTGGAAGGCTACGCTCCAGTTCTAATTTGGGCTGCGGAGGCCGACCCTGCCGCGCATAGCTTCCTTTAAAAGCCAGTTTACTGTTGGCGCCGACGCCGTCTTGCTGAGACCTGTCTGCTGGGCTGTTTCAATTTGGACTTTTCCAGGGGGGGGGGGTGGGGGGGGGACCCCGTGATGCATCAAACTCCGCATGCACAACAGACTGGAGTCATTGCCGGTGCTCGCTTATTTTGTTTAGGGGTTCATTTTTGTTACATATTCAACTTGCCACTAGATGGCGTCTGGAACCCAGTCATCAAGTCAAGAGTATTTCTGGAGCACTTACTAACAGCCATCGCTGCATACAAAGTGCTGTACATGGAGCAATTGAACATGCACAATAAACAGTAAGACGAATCGGGACCTCTGAGCCTCAGTTTAGTTCTTGGTACTTCTAATAATGTCTGGTCCACAGACCTGAGGCGCCGGGCAGGTGTGTAGGGGGGGATGAGCATCTCTGAGTCTGCCTCTCTCCTCCATCTTTTTTTTTTCTTGAAATCAAATGTATGCCATGTCCTTGAGATTCCTTCAGGTAATGGACTGCAATTCTAAGTAAGACTCCTAAAACAATATCTTCATCTTTGCAGAACCTACTGGGATATTTTGGAGGAGTGAAAGTATGGAAGGGCAGAGAAACAAGGGGAGGGACCGGCAGAGGAGACTCAGATGGTTTCCATGTGTTCGTGGAGCGGAGCTGGCTCCAGGCGGGTGTGTGGTTAGATACTAATAAGAAAAGTACCGCCGCTAATGGGGCTGGCTTATGACCGGTTGGGGGAACCGAGGCGGCGAGGGGTTCAGAACAGAATTGAGCAAGGAAAACGTTTCCTCAAAAACGCGTAGCGTCACACTTGACGTCTCACCTGCGTCTGCTGCGGGATGTTCAGAAAGTTGTTGTCCCGTGATCCGATGCCGACAAACCTGTTGGGAGCTGCGGCGCCTGGCGCGGAGTATGCTAGCGAAACAGAAGGGGGACAGAGAGACCATCAGTGCGCACAGAGACACAAACGAGCAAGTGAAGCACCGCCTCGCCCATCCGCCATCGCCCTCTAATAGGGCTGAAGCCAATGAGGGCCGCAATCTCGTCGACTCAAATGCTCCACAATACGCTGCGAGTCCAGAGGCCCCCCCAGATCGCTCCGTCTGTTTAACTCCCGTGGATAAACTCGGCGCTGAAAGTACTTGGGCACTCCAAACACAAACACTGAGGACCATTCAGGGACATTTTTAGGACGCCGGCGTCCAAGTGTGAATATAAGGACCATCCAGGTAGGCTCGGGAATCCACATTTTCAGAATTCACAACTCAGTGTGGAGACTTCAGCTCAAAGACTAAACGGAATACGTAGCGTACATGAATACAACAGAGAAAGAGACAGAAGGAGAAGGCTGAGGTTCGGACTAGTTCAATGGCATGGACACGGCATACATCCGTTTAGCGGATATCGGGATAACATACAAACGACATAAAGGACTCTCAGACACTGACCGGGGTAAACACAAAGACTACATCTGGAAAACTTGTTCGATTAAAACGGTGCTCCATCCAGTGCCCCTCCAGTCGAAGAAATTCCGGCTTCACCGAATCTTCGATGCGGGTTCAGCCTACAGCAACTAACAGAAATAGGACACCGACGACAAGCCACCTTCTGCTGGAATTCTTTGAAAATCGGTGCCTTCCTCACACCCAAAGTGAGAAAAGAGTTCTTGGATTTCAGGTTTCCCCTTGTTTTCCCGGCGAGTCAAGCGGGGACTCGAGGCTCATTCCAACTATTGGGGGACCGGGTAGTGAGCCCTGATGCACACCACAAAGGTCACTGGGACCTTTCCTTGCTTGTTCTTCAACTTTTGCAGACGTTTTGGTCTACATCGCTGCTCTCCACAGTTATTTTGTCGGGGCAGGCCACACTTCCAAGGGTAAAGGGGGTGGGGTGGGGTCAGTCCCTAAAGGGGGCTGCTTGTGTCAAATTCTTTTTCCGATTGCTGTTGTTGTTTTTTTTTTAAACTTTGATTTGGGTTTCAAAATGGGGTCACTTACACGGAGATGCGGGCGATGAGAGTCCGCCGTCAGGGGGCGTGCTGTTGGGTTTAGAGTCGGGCATAGGGAGGGGCACTGGGCGGGCCACTGGGGGAGGTGGAGGCAGCAAGAAGGAGCCTGGCATTTTGCTCTGGCCGCTCCCGTTTGGCTGCAGACAACACAAATAGGGTCAGGAGGGCGACATGCGACAATCCGCAAACACGGGATGGAAAAAATAAAATTCAAAATGAATGGACGCAGCTCGGGATGCCAGGTTCCCCCCCGCCCTCCCCTTCCAAAAAAAAAAATAATCCATGATGGGGGCGGGGGACGGGTAGAGGCAGGCGATGGTGGAAGGAGGGAGAGGAAGGTGGTGGATACAACAACCAAAGGGATGACGTGGACGGCATCTTTAATGGAGGGGTGAAAAATAATACAGTAGTTGGGAGCTGGAGCTGGACGTGAAAGGTTCCACGGAGGGGGGGGGTGGTCCATGGTGGGGGGGGAGGAAGTGTGGAAGAGGTCAGCGAGCAAATTGTTGAGCGCCATTCATCCAGAAGATGGCAAGAAATCAAAACCATGAGAGACTACGCTTGGACACAACACAGCACCATCAACAGGACCAGGACCAAAGAACCAAAGTCCAACCACAACAAGAGATGGAAACAAAAAGACAACACGGGACGGATATGCCGGACGACGCATGTATCGTGAGTGACTGTCAGTGTACTGATGGCCGCAAAGTGGGTGGAGCCAAAGGAAGCCCCCACGGAGGGTTCGTGTTCTTCAGGTCGGGAAGTGGCGACGGAAGCTTACCTGTCCGCCGGCCTGCCCCGGGCCGTCGGCGCAGACAAACTGCACAAACTCCTTCAAGGGATCCTGTCCGGGGTGGTGGTGATAGCGGATGGTCGGGTGGGTGAAGTAGGGGCTCGACTGCTGGATGATGGAGGGAGACGGGAAGTGCAGGGCCGAGGCGGACGCGCGGGGGCTCCCTGCGGACGGAGAGCTTTGCGTTACACCAGTGCGGGGGGGGTCGCGGGGGGGGGGGGGGGGGCAACAAGGGACAGGCGGCGGCTCGCGCTCATTCTTACAGATCGCAAAGATGAACCACGTGAATCATGCCCGCGCCATGACCGCATCCCGACAGGAATCATTCAAGCTTCAGTGCAAATCTAAAAAATGCAAACCTTGAAAAGCTCTTCAGAGAAGTTCAGAGCGACGGTCAATGCTCGCAAATTTTACGAGCACTCCAGTGATTGCCTAGAAGGCTTGACAGAGGATGGCGCGCTCTCTTTCGCTCTCTCTCTCATACATGTACACACAACACACACTGCTTTTCTGATGTGGATGCTAGCACACACTCACACACACTCGCACACACACACTTTAGAATGAAAAACTAAATGTCCTCACTTGTCAAAAATGTCCTCACTACGTTGGTCTTATAATCACAGTGGTCCTCACAAGAATAGTCATACAAACACACACACACACTCACACACACACACATCTTTTAGTCAGCAAGTTTCAAAGTCATACATGGTTCACACGAGCAGAAAACCAAAACGTCCACACATTCAGAATTAGACCCGCAGAGCTTGTAAAAAAAAAAAGAAAAAAAAAAGCAAATGCACAAAGAGATCATTGACTGGGGTCTTAAATTTTATTTTTTTTAAATTATAAAATTCAAATCATTCACGTACACTTCCAAATAGACAAAGCCTCCCTCTGTCAGAGCGCTATCTCCATTCCTAAATCGACTTGATTTATACTATACGAGAGCCCCATCCTTCCCTTAACTGCGCCGGTCTGACCCCCCCCCCCCAGCCCCCTACCCCCGCCCCATCCAAGCCGACAGCTGCCCACGTAAGGCTGCCAACACTCTCCTACTTACGTCTTATACATTGTGCGCTTGAGTGTACTCCGTGAGAGTGCCAACCCCGATGCATTGCCCCCCCCAGAAAGGGGGCCTCTCTCTGCCTCTGAGCCCAGCGACACCGTGCACCCATGCCAGGCTGCCCGCACCCCATCGCCGCCGCCCTCCCCCCGTTCCTATCGTCCCCCTGTTAATCCCATTAAGGGCTGGGGGAAGGCCAAACTAGAGGGGGGGTGGGGGTGTTGGGAAAAGGTTTATGGCGGTAGGGGTGATGATGACAGGATAGAGTTTGGGTCCTCCGCCCTTCTACTCAGCTGAATGCGGGGTTTAGGGGGGGGGGAAGCAGCACCTTGCAGAAGGAGTGCCGTGGGAGGGTCGCATCTAATTCATGTCTGCAAATTTGAACGGGCCACTGAAAAATGGATGGCGGGCAGCAAACGGCCCCCGGTCCGTGGTTTGGACACCCTTGGTATCTGCCATCGAGCGGCTTTGCCGGAACTGCGGCCCATCGGCAGTTAATGAGCCACCTCATCGCGTCAAATTGGATGGATGGCTTGATAAGCCTTTTCATGTACCCCAACTACACACACACACACCCACACACACACCCACACACACACACAAAATAAAAAGCTCCTGGACAATTATTTGCAGAGAGCTTCATCTTTGGCTGGATTCACACGCGTCCCCTTTCCAAATAGAAGAAGACACCCCCCCCCCCCTGCCCCCTCCCGGCCGCTTTATCTGCGCCATGGCGATAAAATGAAGAGAGCTGCAATTTATTGTCTGGACTTGCTTTGGCTTTTGTTTGATATCTGCCGTTATCACGATCTTCTTGCTTCAGCGTGACGGATGAGCAGCTGGTTCGCTCCAAAGTGATATTCTTTTGCTTTTGCCGGTCCTCAATAAAACAGATGCGATCGCTGGATCACTTGATCAATCGGTGTTTCGAAAAAAACAAAACAAAAACCAAAACAAAGGCACATTCATCAATATAGTAAGCGGTGATCCATTCAGAGGAAAGAAAGTCGATAAGCAGCAAAAAGTGTGACATGACGCGACATCCGTGGCAACGGCGGCCATTTACCGGTTACGACTCATCGTAACCGGCGAGTCAAACCAATCATGAAAATGGTTGAATGTAAGCTAGGAGGCTTACGTTTGGGAAGCAAACACTTGACATCTGACGGGCAGATGGGCCCCAAGTTTTTCACACTAGAAGACAAACAGCAGTCCCCCCCCCCCCCCCCCCCCCAAAAAAAACCATCATCTGTCCCACCACCATCTACCGACAAAGAAGCACAGGAAAGGCACAGGCCCGGATTGCCAAGAGCTGTCACCGGCGTGTCGGAAACCGAACAGAAGAGGAGGAGGCGGAGCCAAGCGCAGAAGAGCTACCTGCCAGATCCGAAATTCCCAGCCTGCTCCCGCTCGTGTTTTTGGGGGGTGGGGCTCAAGTGGTGGGAGTGAGTATGAGGATAAGGGGGGAGGGAGGGAGGGGAGGGGGGGAGGAGGGAGCGATTAGGGTCTGGAGCTGGTTTGGTCTCACCTGGTCTCACTCCCGCCAGCATTGGCAGTGGGTGGTGGGTGAACGCCATGCGGGGGGACCTCGTCTGGGAGGACAGGGCGCTGAAATCGAATTTCCCCGGCTTCTTAAGAGAACCAGGCGATGACAGTCCTGGTAAAAAAAGGGGATCAACAAAATGGCAGAACAGAGACGAGGTTTTAATGAAACATGGCTGCGGTGCTGACTTTGACTCTGATAAATTAGGAAAAAAAAAAAAAAAAAGTGTCGCTTGAATTTGATTGCCTGATTTCCAAAGATTACGATTGACTGAAATCAATGTGAGGTCATTTGAATCATCGTTGATTTCGTCGAGTGGCTTGGCACAGACCGATGGCTCCACAACACTCGCTGTCCATATTTTGGGTACAGTTGGCGAGCTGTCGCCCCGCTGTCAAAATGGGGCGTGGGATGCGGGGGCGGGGGGAGGGGGGGGGGTGTGAGGATCGTGACTGGGCGCAGAGCATCAGGAGACGGGAGAGCTGGGAATTGTCGCGGCGACCCAACATGACCAAAGCCCATCTGATGACTCATCCTGTACCTCGACAAGCTCCGCCCCCTCGTAGCAAAGGGACGCACGGGAACGCACGACACAAGCGGCAGCAGCTACCTTTAGCCTCTCCAAATGAATGAATGAGATTCGGCTTGGCCGGCGGCATGGAGAAGGATTTTCGAAACCGGCCGTGTACAAATAGATTCAAGAGACCCCCCCCCCCCCCCCCAAAAAAGTGCCCCAGTGCTCCAATAGCATCAGTACTGAGCAATCTACTGGAGTGGGACATGTCAACAGGCTGGCAACCACCCGAGCCTCCGACCGTCGCAGTACAGGTGCTTAGCGCGCACACACACAAGTGCAAGAAACAGCAGAAAGGTACTTCACAAACACTCACTCAGATTTGCAAGGGAGGGGGGGGGGGGAAGAGCGCCCCCGATGAGCTGACTCGCTTCCACATCATCGGCACTCTTAAATGGCAACCAAGGGAGTGCACTTGAGGCAACGTAAGAACACCATGACCACATGCGTACACCCCAACACAATCCTCAAAAGTCCACAAATATGGTTGAGCAGCATTTAAGGACTTTCCCACCAAAGCGAGCAGAGAGAGAGAGAGAGAGAGAGAGAGAGAAAGTCCCGATGAATCACATGATCACCTTCAGAGCTTTTCATTCAGGTTGAGCGGTACACCTCCAGAGCGCCCCCCCCCCCCCCCCCCCCCCCGTCCTCCAGCCCTCCCATCACTCTCGACACCGTCACCGCCACCACCGGAGCAGATGTCTGCCGTAACCCGGTAGCTCCCTTCGCCGCAGACACATGGAGCCGCCATCTGGCCTGGAACGCGGCCCCCCCTCTCCAGATTGGCCGATGCGGATGTGTGAGTGTGCGTCACGGGAAGAGAGTGTGATAAAATCACGCTTTTGCACGTGGGAGCCTTTTGTAAAGGCGCACAACAGTGACCGGAAAAAAAAACAAAATGGCTGCCTCGGAGACAGAAGGCATGGCGCCCATTGATGATACATCTGGGGGGCCTTTTACTCGTATTTGGCCGGGGTCATGTGCCATCGCTCAGAGGCGGGTCTGCGCCAGGTGGGACGCCCTTCCGCGGCTCTGTTTGGACAATCAAGAGCAGGAGAGTCCCAAACGCTCTCGTTCAACAGTTCTCAAAACACCCCAAGCACTGAGCCTCATCTCCTGGACAACTTGGAAGGAAGCGACCCCTTTTTTTTCACTCAAGATGGCGGCGTGCTTCCATCTTTGTTTGAGCTCACGGCAGCTAGCGGGATACGCTGGGTGTGTTTGTATTTTTTTTTTTTAATTTACAGGTCAGTAACCCATTTAATTTTTCCCAGACATTTAAAAGTCCAAATTAGCTGTCATTTGTAGCTTTTTTAAAAAAAAGAATCAGTCATAAAAAAAGCCTGTAAATTAAATCATTGTTGTCCTTCACAAATGTGACCAGCGGGATTAAAGCTAATCGAGCTAGTAGTGTGCAACTAGCTTAAATTTAATCCAGTCAGGTTTGGTTTTTAATAGTCAGTAAATGTGATGTTTGTTTGTTTTAATCCCCCATACACCGCCCAGACAGAAAGACGGGCGCTAACCGCTAACCGCTAAGATAGCGGGTGACCAAGAGATGCTTTGCTAAATCCGCGTAGGACAACAGCAAAAAAAAAAAAAACGGACCCCAGCCGGCCAGAAAACAAGACACGCGGGCGACGGAGAGAAGCGCCGGCAGAGAAACGTCATCAAAGAAAAAAAAGAGAGAAAGGATGCGAGGTGACGGCGGCGCCAGCACACATACGAAGAGGAAACGTGTAGACGGTAGAATGTTTAATGTTGCTCTAACCATGGTAAGGAAACTGCACTCCATCGCTCTCATGCTTAATCTTCCTCTCCTGCACACTGGCCAAATGGTGCTGCACTGAAAGGCCAAACGGGGGGAGGAGAAAGGGAAGAGTTAACAGTGGAAGAGACGGGGGAGGAGACAAGTGGACGGAAAAAGGAAACAGATGGAAAGAGTGAGAGAGGGGGGGAGAAAGAGAGGTGGTGGTTAAATCATGGACATCAAGGGGGTCGGCGTCTTCATCGGACGGCGGCGTGTGAGCGGGGGGGGGGGGGGGTGACGAAAAGACAAAACAGAAAAACAGCATTTGGAAAAAGACATCGCGACAACGAGTATAACGCAAAAAAAAGAAAAAAAAAAGAAATGAGAAGTAGCAGCGACCCCTGGTGTCGACTTTGGGGACTCCCTAAACCAACGGTCAAAGAAATCAAAAGATTTTCCAATTGAATCACGGGGGAAAAAAAAAACTATCCGAACTATCCCGCGGCAGGCACAGCGGGCGGGACTGGAGTGTTTGTCAGCGTGTGACTGAAGCAGACGCGTAAAGAAATCAGGCAGGAGTCGGAAAATCAAGTTGGAGCGTCGACGCTGCGCCAAAAGGCTTGGATGGGGAAACTTTTTGGTCCACTTCAAGTCAGTTCTTTTTATTTCATATTTCTTTTTTTTTCTTCCCGTTTTAAACAACATTTTGGATTTCATTCTTTTTTTTTTTACTGGTTTTTGACCCGCTTGATCCTCACTAGGGTCGCGGGGGGTGCTGGAGCCTATCCCAGCCGTCTTCGGGCAGTGGGCGGGGGACACCCTGAACCGCTTGCCAGCCAATCGCAGGGCACACAGAGACGAACAACCATCCGCGCCCACACTCACACCGAAGGACAATTTAGAGTGTTCAATGGTCCTGCTAAGCATGTTTTTGGAATGTGGGAGGAAACCGGAGTACCCGGACAAAACCCACGCAGGCCCGGGGAGAACATGCAAACTCCACACAGGGAGGCCGGAGCTGGAATCGAACCCGGTACCTCTGCACTGTGAAGCCGACGTGCTAACCACTGGACTACCGGGCCGCCCTTTCTTTAAACAACATTTTGGATTTAATTTTTTTTTTTTTACTGGTTTTTGACCCGCTTTATCTCCTCACTCGGGTCGCAGAGCATGCTGGAGCCTATCTTCGGCCAGTGGGCGGGGGACACCCTGAACCGCTTGCCAGCCAATCGCCGGGCACACACATAAACAAACCAACCATCCGCGCCCACACTCACACCTCGGGACAATTTAGAGTGTTCAATGGTCCTGCTAAGCATGTTTTTGGAATGTGGGAGGAAACCGGAGCACCCGGAGAAAAGCCACGCAGGCCCGGGGAGAACATGCAAACGCCGTGATCTGACTTGAAGTGGGCCTCACGTCCGAAGCGCGACGAAGCCACATCCGGTCAAAGGTACCGAGGCCGGATTACCTGCATCCACGTCGTTGGGCCAACCGCCGGATTGCGAGCTGCTGCCGGCCGCCGGCGAACGTCCCGAGTAGAAGACGTCGTCCACCGGGCTCTCCATCTCACTGTCGTCGATGGACTTGCGCTTGTTGGAGCTGAGGAGGAAGACGGATGAGGTGGCTTTGAGTCTTGGTCGATGAACTCAAGTTCAACTTGATGCCAAAGTAACGCCAGTCTCCATTTTGAGTGAACATGCCGTATCCGACGATAAAGTATAGCGACAGCCCGCTTGCCTTTTCTTTTTTTTTTTTTTTTTGTACGGGTGTGAAGGAGGGATCTGTGGTTGCGTTAGTATCAAGGGGAGATATGCTGTGGTGAGCGTACCTCCGTGGGAGACTTGCGTAAAGCTCCATTTCGGTCCTGCGGCGTAAGATGAGCGGGGGAGAGGACGGGGGGGATAAAACGTGACGGATGGAGAATCGGTCGGTCGAATGAAAGGAAATGAGAAAGGATTCATGATGAAGGAGGAACAACGGGGAAGAAGAAAGCACAAGTGAAAAAAGCGCAAAACAAGCCGGGCGTCAGAGTAGAGCGGAATTCGCCCATGAATTGTTGTTGCGCCAAGCGCAGCACTTTGTATAAAGCGCTTTCAAAATAAAATTTAAAAAAAAAAAAAAAAAACAACAGTCGTGTATATTTGCGTCTACGTTTCTCATCGTGCGGTTACCTGGTGGACGGAGTGGAGGTGATGGAGCGCCGTCCCAGGGTGACCTGGTTGATGTTGTAGTATCCGGGACTGTCCAAGTCGGCCAGAGAGAAGCTCGGGCCGGTCGCCGTGGCGACGGGCGCTGCACAAGGGCGCAGATCAAATGTCAAAGCGGCTCATGAGAAAAGCTCCCGCATATAACGTACAATATTTGTGAGAGCGGATAATCTTTTTATGATGGACGGAAGGGACAATTTCGCTCCGGGGAGTCGCCATCTTGCCCAAGGCCGCCTCGGAATGGTCGCTGGGGGGCTCAGACTCCAAGACCAAATCTCCACGTGTGGTTCTTCTCGTCAGAGGACCCCCCCCCCATCTGACAACGCCGGTACTTTTTCTCACCGCACATCACCGTGACTCAAAGCGGTTGTTTGCCATTGGAGTTCGCTCCGCGCTCTGTTATGATTGGATCGGTTTTCAGCGCGGCGCCCGGTTCGAGCGCCGAGCGAGTTACATCGGCTTTCGGATGAACATCTGAAAGCCATTAGCCGGCTCGACCAAAAATTGTAATGGATGTCATAAATGTGCATTACCCCCCCCCCCTCCGCCTCCCAAATTTTTACCAGTTGTTGTAAAGAGAGCGGTCGCTTTTTGTTCGCTGGGCCGCGAGGGCGTTTGAGTGGATATAGTGCGGCGTGCGAGCGACGATAGCAACTGCGCGTCTCTCCGGAGGGACCGACGGGTTGAATTATAGTCGTGACTCACTCTGTGACACGCGGACCAGCTCGGCTACGTTCCACACCCCTGAAGTCACAAAGCAGTCCTGGAAACTCAAGTGGCCTGCGCAAAAAAAGCAGAGTGAGTGAGTTAGAGGGGCCGCGTGGCACGTCGTCGACCGAGACGCACCGTTTCGCTAGTCCGAATTTTGTAGCCGCGCTACGCCTTTCGTTGACGTAGCTGCTAAACGGCTAAACGGCGCATCTGCAAATTGAATTCACAAGAAGCTAAAAACATCTGTTACTTTTTTTTTTCCCTCCCAACACAGATTTCTGAATTTCATTCTTATCGTGGACTACAACGCCATTAGAAATGATGATCAGCGACCGTTTCAGAGGCCGCAGTAGCTAGCGCGCGGTAGAGAGCAAGTACGAGACCCTCGCTAGCTAGCTAGCTAGCTCCAGAACAACCGCGCTTTTCCTTCCTCCTTTTTCCTTGCTCCTCCGACAGACGTGAGGTACGATTTACTTTCAAGACAATGCGGTGAGGACAAAAACAAAGCGAATACTGAAGTGACCAAGACGAATGAGGTCAGAAGAAAAAGGGAAAAAAAAAAGCCAAGCCAATAACTACCGAGGCTCGACACAATCACGATTTGTCGGCATTTAAAAAAAAAAAGTCACTTCTTGACATAAACACTGTCTGATTGTATGTTTTTAGCGGGCCGCAAAGTCGGTAAAAGTACGCAATTCACTCATGGGGGGGGCTCGATCTCGACCCCCCCACCCCCGCCTAATGCGCCCGCTTTCATTTCTTCCTTCCATCCGTCAGCCGGCCACTTCGCTTTCCCTGCCGTTGTTTATCTCCTCGCGACAAGCCCCTTCCCCGTTTCCCTTCGCCCCCCCCCCCCCTCGCCCCTCCGCTCAGTCAAGCACTGCCGGGGTTAACCGCGGCGGCGACAGCGTATGAGGTCAGCGCTCGGCTCGGCGGCGGCCATGTGGTTCCCATCTTGGACCGACGTCAGTGTGATTTATGAGTGGCCGGCCGCAATCCCCACACGACCCCCCCCCCCCCACACACATACACTACAGTACCAGCGGCTCTCCTTACCATAATAAACCTCCCCCTAACTCTGTTGGGACGCACTTGCTCACCGAGAGGCCTCGATGTCCGGCGAAGTATGCGCGGTGCGTGCGCCGGGATCTATACGGCCCCCGCGCTGACGCCCATTTGAAAGCGTTTACGCGAGCACGTGCAACTCATCACTAAACCGTGAGATCAGTGTGCAAATGCGTCGTTACCATTTGGCGGGGGCTTGACGTCCGTCTCTCCTTGCTGGTTTGAGTTGTCCGATTGCCCCGATTGTTCTGAAACGGGACAAAATCAGAACAAAAGATGGAAGATGAGCTCTCGTGAGAGTCCAAATGTACATTTTTTGGGCCGGTGGGAATTTGTCTGGAGTGTATCGCTGTGTGTTTATGCGAAGTCGGATCGGGGCGGGCAGGCGGAGCGCCGTCTGCTTGGGCTCAGTTTGTTTGGCCTACTTAAAAAGCAGCCTCGCGGAGGCCTTCCGGGGCCGAGGGGGGAAAATTTGGCGCGCGGCACAATACTCAAATCTCAAAGTCCTCAAAAGTCCTCAAAACCCAAATCAGCGCCTTGATCTGTGGCTTCGCTCGCCAGCCCGCCGCGACGGCGTTCACGGTGGCCGCCCATCGACACGCGACAACAAAGAGACAAAGGATCCCCTCGTCGCTCTGGGTCGGGGGGGGGGGAAGCCCAAGGAGACCGCCATGCCCTCCCGCGGTCCAACACCACAACATTTTCCTCACTTCCTATCGCCCGCCGTCGTTCTGCGTTTTTCTTTATCTTTCATGCCGTCGCTCCGCAGCATCCTGGCAGCCATCTTAGCGCTTGGCAGCCATCTTAGGTTTGGCGGTACCCGCGCATTCCTGCTCGCTGACGGCACCCCCGAACCAACACACAAACGCTCACCCGCCCCCCACGCGTGCACCCGCGTGCTGTTTTTGTTTCACACAGACCCGGTGGTCGAAGTCGAGCATTCAATTCACAACCTGCTTTAGGATTGGATAATGAAAACAAAAAAATACACGCAACACAAAAGAGGCGAATGACTCCAACCACAACAGAATAGCTTCACCAGCCAAAGCCCAGACCTAAATGCAGCTGAAATTGGGTGAAAGAGTTCAGCAACTTTGCAAAGTTTAACATACTGTAGGTCCAAAAAAAATAAAAAAACAAGCGAAGCCGACATATATCAGTGATGTAAAACTTTCACGAGACATAATGTCTGCCGAAGGAGTTTCGAATAGCACCCCCCCCCCCGCACCTCCTCCCTGCGTTGCTAAGGTACCGCCATTCAGAGCGGCTTTTACGATCTGCACAACTTTAAAGAGGTACAAGGAGAGCCATCGAGGTTGTGATGAGCACCTTGCTCCGCCGCGTGCTCTGTCCACCAGCGGCGGGTGGGGGGTGGTGGGGGGGGGGAACGACCACTGCCAAAAAGCATCTCAAGAGCATTTATTAGCACACGTTCAAACACAACATGGATTCAAAAACACTATTACACACACTCACACACACATATTGAAACACAGATGAATCACCCTTATCTAGCACACAGAGTCACCCCCGAGGCCCCCCCCCTGGTAATGCCCCTCCGAAGATAATAGACAAACACACGCAGGCCACCAAATAGGCGGCGTTATCACGCTTAGCACACACGTTACGCTGCCCCGGTCAATCCGGTGTACTGCCGCTGATAGACTCCTCCTCACACTTGTAAACAAAGGTTAACAGCAACACATGGCCAGACAATTTTCACGTCGCAAAGGCTAGCTAAAACACACACCTGGGGTAAATGGATAACCCCCCCCGTCCCCCCGACCCCGCCGCCAAAACATTTTTTTTTAAAGGCGCCGGGGTAAATCCTTCAGAGACACTTGAACAAACAGCCCTCACTCACGGGCAGCCATTGTTAGCGCTAATGGAGGCATTTAGCGCGTTGGCATTCATAAGCTAGCGTTGCCGACGACACAAATGGCTTTTTCATTTTGTTGATTGATTTAGTTCTTCCCCGCCAAAGGTTTTCTTGAGTGCTGGCACATCACGCACAAACGCACCCGTGAACGAATGCGCCTCGACGGCGGCGGTTGATTTATTTTTGAACAGGCGACGCGCGAGCGCAATCGAGGAAAAGGCAAAGTAGCTTCCGCTTGCGCTAGTTGTCTGTGATTGCGAAAAATAACATTAAAAAACACCAAAAAATGGTGTTACCGCTTTTGGCACTTGAACATGTCATGGCGTTGAATTGGAATGTTTGTGTTGAACGTGTTTGCAGGTTGGCTAGCAAACTAGCGTTAGCGGTTGTTAGCGTCAACCTTGAAATAAGAAAGGTGTTGCGCAACAGGCCGGACCGTAAAATGATCGAGGCCGCAGCTTCACTCGATTCTGCGTGTGTGCCGAATGAAGAATGCAGCGCATTACATTTATGCTTTACACTTTCAATTTTCTCAGCCTCTTGAACCCCCCTGACCCCCCCTTCCCCCATCTACTAGCCTCTGGATAAAGCAACCCGAGCAACCTCCCCAATTGGGTTTCGCTTAAGAGGTTTATCAGTATGTTGCTAAACATTCTGACCCTTTTTTTAAATCTTTAATGCGCTTAAAATGTTCCAAACCCTCCTAATCCCCGCGGCTATCCCACACAGATGTTCACTCGGCTCTTTTATTGGACTTGGTTTCAACATCTTTTTTTTTAAATTTTCTCCCCCCCCCCCGACTCCCCTTTTCCTTTTCCACCTCCTCCCTCACCCGCTCCACATCCGCACGCACGACCTCGTCTCTTCCCTCGCGAGGATTTCTCGTTGCTAGTTTAGCAATGTTTCGCAGGACGCTATTTCTTACGTTAAGCTAGCATCCTCATCGTTCTGCTTCAAGTTCCGCATCTTGTACTTTTCGACTTTGCTTTGAAACAAACGGCCGTGTGAAAAGATGCTGCGTTCACTCCTAAAATATTTTAATGTGGGAATTTTGAGGACAGACGCCGGTTGCTGATGCACTCATCCCGTTTAAAAAAATCTTATCACAGTGATAAAATAACGACGAAACAGCGCGCTAACCCCTGGCGGAGGCGACGGCACATCTTCAAGTATTTCCTTACTCGTTTTGGCAGGAGCAAAAAAGATTTTGCGGTCTATTTTTTTTTTTTTTTGTGGTCACATCTGGAGGAAGTAAGGACGCTGAAGCCGAGCCACTGGCAAACGACTAATAAGACGCTATAAAAGACGACATTCTGGACTGCTGGCTGATTTGGTATTAATGGTAGAAACAGGCGCAAGACAAACAAAGACAAAGCCTTCCGAAATTTGGGGAATAACAGCAGGATTTTCCACTTTTGGTGCGGATTTCCCCCCTCGTACTTACTTTGGTTGCTTTTCCTTGAAAGCTATTTTGGCCACCGCTGCCTAACGATTAAACCAGCGGCTTCACAAGCGAAAAGTTGCCCTCATGTCAAAGGAAACAAAGTGGCAATTGTGAGCTCTTAAAATAGCGAGGCCGCGCGACGTAATCATGTCGTTGCTTCGGTGCTTTGCTTAAGTGTGACTGCTGTGGGGGTGTGAGGCTAAAAATATGCCGCCGCATTTACACGCATGTGATATTGCGTCTTATAGCTCTCGTATGAGAGCGTATACGTTGAAGAAAAAAAAAAAAAAGGTCTGGCGAGCACATGTTGAGGCACAGTTGGAGATAAGCATGTAAACATCTGTGACCGAGGGCTGAGCGCTGGCGTGTGGGAGGGAGACGGTGATCCCCCCCCCCCCACCCCGAACCCCCCACACTTTTTTTCTTTAAAACACAGAAGCATGTGGTATGCATGCTCCTCGCTAGCCCGCGCGCGCTCGACATTGGACGAACGCCTACGCGCTATGTTTTCCTTTCTTGCCGCACATGTATGAGTATGCGCACGTGCACGCCATCGCCCGAGCCCCCCCGTGCCAGCAAGAAGCAGGTGTGGGGAGGCAGCGCTTTGCATTGCCCGTTGCCCATCTGCGCGGCCGTCTGTGTGCCGCCTGCGCCCTCCCAGTGCCAATGCCACAGAGTGGGGGGGGGGGGGGGGGCGAGAAGGGGCCGAAAGGGAATCAACCATGGCAGAGAGAGACGAGGGAAAGGGATGGGAAAGATGGAGGCTTGAGTGTGTGTGTGTGTGTGTGAGTGGAGGGGTGGCTGGCTGGCTGCCCGTGATCCCCCCCCCCCCCCACCCGACACACACACACACACACCCTATTTCTTTTATCTGTGCCTATGCTGATGAGCTGTGATGTACGGGAAAGCTGGACAAGGGGAGGCTAGGAAGGGGGGTGGGGGGGGGGGGGGGGACCGTCTGCTTGTTCTCATGGCTTTCTGTATAACATTGATGGATATAATCAAGCTTGGCTTCTCGGGCACATACATGGCACACCCATGCTTTGTTTTCAAGAAACATGCCACACAATTGCACTTTTCTCCTGATTTTGAGCTGATTTGAAGCTACTTCACAACATTAGGTGAGGTGAGGGTGTAATTCCGCTCGACGGCCAGCAGATGTCATTGCTTAGCAACGAAACACATGGCAAAAACAGGACGAAATAAATCAAACTGCACCGACTAAGTTGTGGGACAGATTTCGGGAAGGTGGGGAGGGTTGGGTTTTTTTTTGGCGGGATCGGGGGGGGGCATATTTCACTTTCGTCCGAACAAATATTCGCGGTGCCAAAAATCTCCTAAACTCAAATATGCCAGAGTAAACCTTCAAGTGTTTGTCAAATCTGACATATTGGACTTAGATTTCCACGCGGCTAAACTTAACTACAGTATTTATTCAAACGGGTTTGTAAAATTGATTATTGAATGATTGTTATGTTACTGATTATTTCCTCTGAACTCTCGCGGTATAAAAAAATACTGGACCGGTCCAGCATGTTGTTCCATCCAGAAAAGGGACCGCGTCCAAGTTCAACGTGTCAGTGTATGTGCACGTCTGGTCTGTTTGTGCGAGGCATGGTCTCTGGGCACAAGTGGAAAAGAAGATCATGTGATGCCAAGCTTTGCCAGGGAATGTGGGGAGAGAGGCTGAGAATGAGGGGGGGGGGCGCAGAGAGGGAAAAAAATGGCGGCAGAAAAAGAGGGAGTACAGACAGTATAGAGAAGGAGAAACAAGAAAAAGAGGAATGAAAGCGAGAGGAAGAAAATAGGGTGTTGATGTGGGGGTGGGGGGGGCGTGGGGGTTATTGTGAGAGCTGTGGGAACGTTTTGCCCCGCCAAGAGAGAAGGAGAGAGGATAAAAGAAGGAACGAGAAAGAAAGAGACTTGTTGGCAGAGCAGTGGAGGAGGGCAGGGGGTGAGAGTGGTGGTGGTGGGGGGGGGGTCGATGCAGAGTGGGCACCGCTCGTATGCAGCCAGTCCATCAGCGGCATCACATTTGGGAAGCAGAGAAAAGCAAACGCGCAACACGAGAACGACTCGTGCGTGAATAATTTTTTTTTTTTTTTTTTAACAGCCAGAGGGCTCCACTGGAGTCCAACCTGAGCCAGAAAACACTAACAATTTATTTTGGGTTTGTGAACTAAGCAAATAAACACTCCCCAACTCTATCTGGAGCTTGGAGGACATCTTTAACGAGGGCCGTAAAACTCCGCAGAAACACATAAAAGTAGGCCCGTAAAAAGAAATGTGGGCGC
The DNA here is from genome assembly GCF_025434085.1 of Hippocampus zosterae. Taxonomy (NCBI): domain Eukaryota; kingdom Metazoa; phylum Chordata; class Actinopteri; order Syngnathiformes; family Syngnathidae; genus Hippocampus; species Hippocampus zosterae. The sequence goes on from NC_067467.1 coordinate 868,096, forward strand.
TGCATAAATGCTTCATTTGGACCTAATGAATTGGGGGGAGCGATGAATGGGCAGCACATCCTCTCTCCTGCGCGATAAGATCGAGGCAAAATATCCGATATGCGATTCGAGTGCACCCTTTTCCAAACATGGGGGGGGGGGGGGGGGGAGAAAAAGCAAGCAGGCAAAAAAAGATGGCCCAGATTGAACGTCGACTCTTTGACCAGCAGCTGCCTGGAAGTTGCCACCCGATCGAGCGCATTTGTCAGTCAGTGTCCCCCACGTGAACCCCCCCCCCCCCCCCCCCTCCAAATGTCGTCGGCTCCCGTCACAGGCCGGCGTTTGTGTGGTTTGCCCCCGCGCGCGCTGCGTGTTTATGTGCGGGAGCTGACGGCCTATGGGTGTCAAAGCTGGCTTCATCTCGCAGGGGGGAGATAAGGTAAGTCAACAGCTGCCGCCCCCCCCCCCAACCCCCCCCACCCTGGCTTCCCTTCCCTTCCCGTCTCTGGCTAGCATGCTAGCCAGCCTGCAAGCTGTTCAAGCTCGTCACCTCCCGCCCGCAGCACGTGAGGAACCAGTCAAGGGAGCCGCCGGAGCTCGACGGGGGGGTTTTTCAAAGACGGCGCTCCGGATGCACCCCGAAGTCCGGGGCCGGGGGCGAAAAGGCTCGCCATCCGTGGTGCGCCGCTGAGATTGGCCCACTTTGGCCAGCTTAAGGCTTCGCTCCCGGCCGGGACAAGCTGATTGGAGATTTATTCTTACATCTATCAATCCATCTATTAACTTATTAAGCGAGATAAAACCTTCCCTCCGCCCCCCCCTGCCGGTGGGAATCCGAGCGACGTTGAAACGCCGCCAATCCACTTAACGAGTTACAGGCAACCTAATGCGGATAAACATATTGATTATAAAGCCTCCCGAATGGCCGCGTTATCTGACAACGGGGCACTCGTTCCCATGATAACCGAGACGAGCGCGTTAGCGTTAGCGTTTAACGTCGGATCAAAAAGTGAAAAGCCAAGGCAGCTTAGCGGGAAGCGTACGCACGCAAAAATCTGAAATAGGTAGTTAAACTGTCCGTACGGCGTGTGTGTGTGTGTGTGTGTGTGTGTGTGTGTGTGTGTGTGAATCGGCCTCGCAGAGAGTTATGAGTCACATCTGGGACGAGGCTCAGATGTACCTTTGCTGTTTTTCATCCGTCTGTCTGAAAACAGAGAGACGCACTCAATTTCGGCTCCCCTCCGTTGGAAATTTAAAGCTGATGATGCAGCTCGGGTGATTATTTTGCGAGCGGCATCAAAAGCGGGAAGCTGCACGCCAGCGCACTTGGGCCAACTCCGCTTTCTTTCTTTTGTCCATTTTTACAACGGGCGACGGCGTCGTCATCGCGCTCCTCTCACACCAAAGCGGTGAGCTCTGAGCGCTTTGAAAATGTGTTCATGAGTTAAGGCAAGAGTTAAAAAAAAAAAAATTCTGAAGTGGGCCCCCGTGACAGCCCAAAAGACGTTTCGTGTCTCATTAGGAGCCATGAAGGACATGAATTTTCCCCGAGCCTTTTAGTTCCTTGACCTCGACAGAGCTCCATTGTTTTCAATTTTGCTTTTTTTCCTCCTTGCGGCCCCCGAAGGAGCCGTCGCGTCGGTTTTTGAGGCGAATACGAAAGGACCAAGCCCGAGCCGGACGCTGCACGCGAGCGCACTTGGGCCAACTCCGCTTTCTTTCTTTTGTCCATTTTTACAACGGCGGCGTCGTCATCGCGCTCCTCTCACACCAAAGCGGTGAGCTTTGAACGCTTTGAAAATGTGTTCATGAGTTAAGGCAAGAGTTTTTAAAAAAAAAAGCCCGATGGGGGCCACGTAGCATCCGTTAGCCCGACATACGACAAGATTACAACTTTGACGTATCATTTCGAAAAGACGACGCTAAAAGAGAGAGAGAGAGAGAGAGCGGAGGAGCCCGGCTCGGCATCTGTTTGGCGCTCGCTCAGAGACGTCTCGCGTTTCATACCGCGCCTCCGGGATGGCGGGGGGCTCGCTGGGCCAGAAGTTTATGAAAAACAGAGCAAGCGG